>NC_062192.1:3972081-4069581 GCF_912470025.1 Vespa velutina | reverse complement strand
GATAACAGAGCACCGACTTTCGATACGTTCTCCATATTCATTCATTGATTTTGCACAAACGATTTACAGAGATAGGCAGGTTAAAAGATGTTCCATGTATTTATTTATTTCGCTTAACATGAATACTCGAAAATGATTCTTTAAAAGAGATTTTTTAATCGCTTTGTAAATGTTTACGTTATCTATCTTTTTGATATTTGAAAGATAATCTCCAGCATGGATGCGACTCCGGTAATTAGAAGGGAAAGGATTTTACTAATTGTTTGATTTAATCGCGATGGATGGAACACAGCTGATCGCGAGAGAATATCCGACAATATGGCAAATCGTAATGCACGGCTCGACAGGATATTCGCATTCGTACATTATTTTCTTTCGTAATATGGTGAAAACGATTGCACAGTTAGTACAACTTCGATCGAAATCAATGGGAGAAGCTCGGATGGTGCGGCATCGTTAAATGATCGGCGCTTAGCGCTTGTTTTCCCTGAGTAAATAAGCTTTACAACGTCGAGGAAAATGGATCCGAGCAACGCCGTTGAATGTATACCTATGGAATCTGGATTTTACGGTTCGTTCCGTGTAAAGAAAGCGTCGGCATTGATTCGGTAGCAATAGCAGAAGCGAGAGAGTATTTTATGCGTAGCCGCTTACGAACAAATAGTGATGGCTATATACGAAATTAAATTTGACGCTTTGCGGATATTGAATCCGTGGTTGTGGGATCGATTACAACTTCCAGCCATTTTGTTTTATCTTTGAATTTTCAAATAATGGCTCTTTCCAATCATTTCAGAAAAGATTTAAGGATGTGCAATGACGAATAATTACACGAGATATCAGATAATAACGTGAGATATGAGATAAGTAGAAATGATTATGAATTCTTATTAAATGAAAACGAATGATACGTAGAAAAATTGAAGAAGTGATAAAAGATCGGGTGAACAATTTTTCATGAGACACCATTTATCTTTAATAGTAGATACTTCTCCCTATACCTATATATATATAATTTATTTTATTTTATATACTTATTTATTTTACCGTAATGTTATACGATATGGAATATTTTCAATTTACTTCTGAAGACATCATTCTCCGATATGCGATCAAACATTTTGCGATTAGCATTTTACAGCTTGTAGTTTAAAAGATGGATCGTGCTCGATTAGAAGGAAAGCGAGTTTAGTTGATACTAACACGTCCGATTTGACGAGGACAATAAGGATAGAGAAATGTATTCCCAAGCCACCAATACTTTTAGTTCTCCAGTTGGCAATGTAGTCGAAAAGAAGTACGCAGATGTGTAGCTATCGCGTAATTAAATAAAAAGTTTATCGGTCGACGTGGCTTCCTGAAACTGATGCTGCCCGTCGACACAACCTACGATTTCTCTTGGGAATTCGAAGTAGTCGATGTTACGTTCATAGAGGGGATTCTAACGTTCCGAACGAAGCGTGTGAACCTTCTTCTAACTAGACCTAATTGGTTTATTTTATTACATCGACGTAAGATGATCTGCCAATGAATGCGATCGTAAGATGTTCTTTCGTAAATTTAATTCGATATAATTACATTACGTCCATTTACCAATTTCCTCTTTGAAAGAAATATTATTCAATGGTGAAATAATTCTGATAAGATCTATTTATTAATCATAAGTGGAAAAGTATGTTATATCGTAAAGAAGTCATTTTAAATGGTATAAAATTAACTCGACGGATAATCGAACAAATAATTTGTTTGTGATTAATTTAATTACTTAGTTAACATACAGCTTATATTCTCGAGTTTTAACTTGATTTTCAAGTCGAAAGTCTATTCGCAGACACTCCAGTCTAACGCGTATTCTCGAAGGACCGTAGTACGCTCGTCAAGCGTGACATTTCGACTCTTCCCAAATGCGAAGAGAGACTCGTACGTACCTTCCGGTTCATTGATCGCATCACGATTGAATCGTCGCGCCTTACCGGAGCAAAAACTGAGCGCAAATTGTTTTATGGAACGGAAGAATTTGATGGAAATGTTAATACCAAACGGCAAGATCCACTTCGATTTTCCGCGGGGTCAGAACTCCTTGGGACAGAGAGAAAGATGTAGAAAGAGAGAAAGAGATAAACTGTAGAAGAAAATGACCGAAGAATAGAACCGACGGACAGTAAATCGTCGTCGATGTCCCTTTCCTCCTCGAGAAATCTCTCGTATCTCCCGTTTGGTTGCACCCTAATCGACTCCCTAGCCCTACCGGAATTCGGTTCAATTCATTTCCGGGAGTAGTTTTCTTTGGTGCACCTGATCTTTCGATTCGCCCTTGGCTCCAAGTCAGTACGATCATTATTTAAACGCCGTTGAATCGTCGTTTAAGGATCGCCTCGAGTCGCGCGATAGATCTTGTTAGTATATTCGAGAAAATTCATTTCAGAAGTACGGTTAAAACTTTCAAGAAAGTTTATAACTTCCATTCTTAATTCGTCTTTTACTTGGCTATTAGTTATACGTAGTTCTTTTATTTTTCACATATAAATTTCTTTAGAATAACAATCGAAATGAATTTCTCGGGGGTACTTATAAAATATGAAAATGAGAAATATTTTTTATCATGTATAATAATAATAATAATAATAATAATAATAATACTAATAATAATAATAACAAGTTTGACGAGTCGTCACCGTCATCCGCTCGTATCCTCTTGTGATCGATGTATTCACGTCGAGAGTTGCTGGCTGATGTTTTTGCACGTCCGCGCGCGTACACGAAAGAGAGAAAGAGAGAGACAGACAGAGAGAGAGAGAGAGAGAGAGAGAGAGAGAGAGAGAGAGAGAGAGAGAGAGAGAGAGAAAGAGAGAGAGAGAAATTTCGTTCGATTGCTCGAATACTCGTGAAACGGAGTACGTTTTCTCGTTCGACAAACACACATGTTACGCGTGTATACGTGCACGCGTCTGACCGCTACAGACCTCGCCCCGTAAATACTGTGTTTGACATTGCTCGACCGCCGTGCAGCGCATTAACATGCAGCCGTGTCAAAACGAAAGTAAATTTGATATTATACGCGCGTTGCCATTTAATCGAACAACAAGCCAAAGATAAATCCCTCGACTGTGACTTTTTCTATGTCGAAATTGGCCGAGTGAATGAATTTCATTCTTGAAAAGAATTTTCAATTCTACCGAATGAAAATATTTTCCTCGAAGGAAATTATAGGATTGAATTCAATATCTATCATTTTGTTAAAATAGAATAGAATTTATACAAAATATACAATTCGTGTTTAAAGTTTTAAATATTATATATAATTTATTGCTATTATGCATATTATTTATTAAATTTGTCCGTGTAGAGACAATTGATACTATTCTTCTTTTGTATAGTTTTGATATAATTCAATTTTAATATATCAATAGTATTCAAAAATAGCACGTAAATAAATAAATGATATATTATTGTTTAAAAGAGTCTTTGTTTCATATCTCTACGACTTTCCTTTTCGAAAGTATACTTATTCGAAATATAACGATTCATAATTTCAATGAACATGTGACGAGTAATAAGACGAGTGCGAGTCGTAGTAGATAAGAAAAATTATTATTATTTATTATCAATCAATTGTATAAATATTAATTCTATCAAATTAACAAAATCAGTCACTTTATCAATCTTTGGATACAATAGTTTTGACTTATTTTCCATTTAAATGAGAATATCTTTGAAATTAAAAATAGTTGCGATTTCGAATGAAAAGTAAAAATTCTTAAAAATAACATTTTTCATCATCTTTTCGTCATATTCGTAATAATTGATTTTTAATTCAAAAATATTCTCTTACGCATAATCCTATTCATTGCGCGTTCACGTGTACTCGCTAAAAGTAAACAATTCATGTATACATATATTTACATACATATATGCATTTAACAACAGGTATAGGATAAACTATTTGTTTGAAATAATTTTGCACATAGTGCAAAGTTTTCAGAAACTGATAGAACGTGATTTATAAATTTACGAAGGGATACCGTTGCTTACCGAATGCCATTTAAGATCCGATCATTGAGATCAGTCAGAGTGATGAAATAACTTGGCAATCGCTATCGCGACGTTATTAATACACCTCATGATAATGCCGTAGCGAAAGTTATACTATGTAGCAACAGCAAATTGGTCAAAGGGTTGGTTGCAAACTGAAATGGAGAGCGTGGTCGGACGTCGGCTGTATTCAGCGTCTCTGGTAGGGTACGACGACACTACTGGCTGCCGTGAACCCTTCGCCGAAGCCACTGGTGTACTTGCCAGAGAGTGCTTTTCATCTCCGTAAATGGACCGGCGGTAAAGCAATTTTGGTACATTACCTATACCTGCTTCTCTCCGTTCTCCTTACTGTCAAGCTCTCGCTTTTCTCTTCTTCTCTTCTCTTCTCTCACTCACTCTCTCTCTCTCTCTCTCTCTCTTTCTTTTTTACCAACCACACTTCTATCTCCTCTACTTTCATCTCGTACCGTCCAAGACCTCTCGATCGTGAAAAGAACTTGATTTCGATAAGAAATATTTCGAACGGAGGGCTAGAAAGCAAAGAAAGACGCTTCCGATGTTTCGTGAAATCAAATACCCTCTCTGGTCTTTCCTCACGTTTCTATCTATGACAGATCAAGTTCGATGATAAAGGACTATAAAAGCAAAAAAAGAAAAAAAAATTCAACGAGATGAGGTCATAGATAAAGATGAATTTTTAATATCGGTTTATAAATCGTTAATTTAGATCGATCGAGTAGTTTTCGATTTACGATAAAATGATCAAGAGGGAAGTAGAAAGAGAAAAATGATATTTTTTATCCAGTCAAGTGGGACTATTCACGGCAGGCCGATTTCGCGTTGGTAAATCAGTCTCGTCCGTAATGCGTCGCGGGAGTTATAGCTCGACGATGTAGCTCGTGGTAACGTACAATGGTCGTTTGTCATCTCGGCAAAATCGTTATACGACAACATGCCACCAGTCTTTACGTGGATTTGGTAGGATAGTACTTGCGAAGGGAGAGGAATTTTTGTGCACACACTTTGTGGCCGACAAGAAAAGGGGTAAAAGTTGCTTTTGTAGCGTTGCATGGACACGTAGGCAAAGAAGAAGGGAGTTCGTTTGGTAGGGCGCCATTGTAACAACGACCTGTTCTGTTATACCCGGAGGTGGTTTACCGTCCTCGTGATAACAAGAATCTCTCTCTCTCTCTCTCTCTCTCTCTCTCTCTCTCTCTTTCTCTCTGTCTGTCTCTGTCTCTATCTCTGTCTCTCTTCCTCTTTCTCTCGGGAGCAACCTTGTCTTCGCAAATAGGGATTGTCATTCAAAAATAAATCGTACTAGTCCCAAGCCCTCCAATTGAGCTTATCCAGCTTATCGTTGCTTTTAAAGGGACTCGATAAACTGCGTTTTCATAACACACCCTTCGTTCTCGTTATCGACGTGCTACCCTTCTATGATAGTAAGTATTGTACTTGATGCGAATGACGTACATACGTAGTAGTTTAATAACCATCAATAGACAGATAAAGAAAGAGATACTCGGTCTCTCTCTCTAATGTACGTTAGATATAAGGGTATGAAAAAAGACAATGATTGTACTCTACAATAGAGCATTTCTCAATCGTTTTATCATATCACTTAGTACATTTGTTTTTTTAACGATATCACGACTCAAATGTTCATAATATAAAATTTGTTTAAATTTGATAAACCATAGTCATCGTGTACAAATATTATTTTAAATGTACGACTATAGCTATAGTATTTTGTTAAAATCGCAAGAATACTTTTTAAAAATCTTTTATAAATTAATTACTTTCTTTACCGTGATATATGATAGCTATCATTTCATTACTCACTAAAAATTTAATGTAATCCAATATTAATTCATGGATTGAGGTTAGTGGTTTAGAATAGATAAATAACTTATTATTTCCAATATTATACTCTAGATTATTTATTTTCATTATTCAATGAATTTATCTATCGTTTGGCTTATCGAGCAGAATGAATAAATTTGTAGTTTTATTTACATATTTTGCATATCCATTTTGACAGGGTTCATATATTTCTCATTGTGATGGGTATATCTTTATTACGTCGTTATCATTTGCCAGAACTCCTTGTCTTCCATATTACTCATACTATTTCAAAAGCTACTATCATGGTTATTCTCGAGTCGATTCTAACATTAATATGCAAGAAAATGTGAGGACATAAACGTAAGCGTTGGCGAACGTATAATGGAAATCTTTGTTAATTTCGTGGTCCCAGGAATGTAGTCGAGGGTAAATGTGAACGTCTATTCTGAAGGAGGGTAGCACGATTCTAATTTAAAGGCCTCGTGGCCTCGATATTTCGCGTCTCTGAACGCTCGTCCCGCGGAATCCGCTTCGTACTCACTTCCTTGTAGATTACTCTCAAGGGAACGGACTTTCCTTCCTTCCTTTCTTCCTTCCTTTCTGACCCTTTCTTCGTGGCAAAAAGGTTGCATGGGTCACCCTCTCTTTCTCGATCTATTTCTCTTTCTCTCACTCTGTTTCCCTCTCTTTCTTTCTTTCTCGCCCTTTATCTCTCTCCCCCCTCTCTCTCTCTCTCTCTCTCTCTCTCTCTCTCTCTCTCGATTTTAAGGGTCGTGAAAGTCTCGCCACGACTTTTGCACCCTCTGCCTATGCTAAAGAGCCCTACGAGCATGCAAGAGTATCTCTGGTTACACATTATGCGGTTTCTCATACTCCTTCGAGATAGTACGAACTGCCTTCCTTTGAGACGAGAGTGTTCACTGCGATGCTTCCATCGGTTCGCGTTTCATCTCTCGTCTCGTATCCATTGCCCATAATTCGAACACTTTACTCGAGAACACGATCGAATTCGAGCTCGTTGAATTTCCATTGCGGAAGATTTCATGAAAAATTTTGAATTGAGAAATTTAAGATATTTAAAGAGGAACGAATGATACTCGTATCTTTGTACAATTGGAATTTTTTTTTTTTATTGTTTGATTCCTTAATACATCTTCCATTCTATATAGAAATATAATATTCTATCTGAATATTATTTTATATATTAAATATAAACGTAAATACGAACTTTATAGACAATCTTATCGGTAGACAACAAAAAAAAAAGTGTAAATTAATATATGAGAATCTTTCTAACATAAATTCTCGGAATTAGGTTCATCGAATATTATAATTAGATTCGTAACGTATATAAGTTTATAGAATTCAAATCGAAGAATCAATGATAAACAATGGATATATTTGTTCAATTAAAGATATATCTAGTCAATATAAATTCTTAAATATCGATTGGATAAATCGTTATTGTTTTATGTAATAGTTTAAAAGTGAAAAATTTTGCTTCGAATAAATTTGATTGAAAAATAATAAATTTGATGATATAATCTGTCATGTGGGGAGAGATCAAGGATCGGATATACCTAAATTGACCGATCTCGAAAAGCGTGAAGAAGAAGGCAAGATTAGTAGAAGGGACATAACACGTACTACCCTCCAGTCAAAAGGGTTTATGGCGCAGACAGAAATCCCACAGACAATGGCCGAATTAATTCCTTAAGGTCTAATCGGACTATAATGATTCTGGTCTCGGTTGCTCGGTCGAAAGGGAATTAGCTTAAGTATTTGAAATCGTCAGACTACCGGTCCTCGTCGAGTAATTAACGACAGTTTGAGCAATGATTTAAGGGTTCGATTCCGAAAAGAAAAAGAAAGTTAATCTAAGGACAATAGAGCTAGACAATAGTGCTAGAAATAATAGAAGAAATTATATAACATTTTCGTTTAGCATTTCTTTGTACGTTGAAATATCTCCATGAAAGAAAAAGAGAAAATTAATTTTTTGAAAAAAATATGACATATTCTCATTACCATTGAAATATTGGATTTTTGTTTTATATTATAAAAAAAAAATGTAATTTTAAACTTTTATCCTCTCGCATAATGTTATTAATTTAATAATTACTTAGTACTAAATTAATGTCAATAATAAGAACAGGATAAATAGTAAATTTAAAGAAAAATAATTTATACATATATATATATATATATATATATATATATATATAAAATATTTATTAATATATTTAACAAAATAAATTAAACAAATTGAGTAAAAATTGTAATATTTATTATCCCTATTATGGATTTATAGATGGAGAAAAAAAACTTCAGCTGTCAAAGGCAATTGGGTTTGACATTTAGAGAGTGGAAATAATTAAAAAACAATCTTTAGATACGTTGTCGAACATAAAATCATAATCGTTCATGAGATAATCAACGAAAAATCGGTTGGAGGTGAAGCAATGTGGAAAAAGTAATCGTATACGACACGTTTGCTCCGATACGATGCACGAAACACGCAGAACGTCCGCTTTACATATTACTTGACTACCCTATCGTATTTATGTTAGTCCCTTAATGCGGTTCCATTTTTTGGAGGCGCAAGCATTCAACCGACAAAAAGGTGCACGATGAGTGTTTCGCACGCGAGACGACAATGAGCTTTCTTTTGAATGTTACCAAGGTACATACTCCAAAACACTCAAGAAATTTCTCCAGAGCATCACTTTACCGTTGTGCATCGAAGACCAAGCTCATTTAGGTCGATGTCTTAGAAGCTATATCTTTTTTTGAATGAAAAAGATTGCAAAAAGAAAGAAAAAAGAAAAACTTTCCTTCTTCTCTCCTTTTCTTTCCTATATCTCTACTAATCTTTTCTCCTTTTCTCTTTTTCTTTCTAGCTTGCTTCTTTCTCGCTGACTTCATACGCGATAACCCGAGGCGACAGAGCAAGGGCGATTAGCGTCCCTGCTCTTTCCTTCTCCTCCTCCTCCTCCTCCTCTTCCTCCTCCTCCTCCTCCTCCTCCTCCTCATCCTCTTCCTTCTTCTCTTTCTTCTTATTCTTCTCCTTTTCCTTCTTTTTCTTCCATTTGCAAAGGAGAGAAGGAAGTTAATACGGATCCCCATATCCCGTGGCCCATCTTGTCTTATCTGGCCTCTTATGGCCCGGTGCCTAGGGTTTAGCAGAACATATCATTTTACCCGGTAACCCAAGGGCACGGAAGAAGGAAAGATACAATGTGGGGACGGGTTAGAGAAAACTAAAGCGGGAGGAACAAGGAAAAATAATAACGCTCGGTGAGCTGTCCTCTCGTACGACAACGGGAACACAGAATCACACTCTCCTAGACATTAGTGCGATAGTGCACTGTCCGTTCTTACTTGATTCTCTTTAACGGAGTACATTACATCTGAACGTCCGTAGGATATTCACGAGAATTATACCCTTTTTCATGGAAATGTGTTTGGATTTGCGCATTGCCATGAAAGAAGGGAAGTTTTTTTTTTTTTTTTTTTTATTTTCTTTATTTTCTTCTGTCCTTTCTTTTCTTTTTTTTCCATTTTTTTTTTTTCTTTTTTCTTTTTCTTTTTCAAAGAATCACAATACTTTCCTGCGATCAATTTTACTATACGATGAAAATTAATAAGTGCTATTATTTTTTTTTTGTTTTTTTTGTTTTTTTTTTTTTTCATTTAATTAAATGATTTGTGAAAATGGAAATTTGTATTTTCTCACGTGTCGTTATTGCTTCAAATCCTTTTATGTTAACGATCCAATCGGTTTACCGAGAATCGATTTATCGAAGACGAACATACGGATGTCCGAGACCTATCCCGCTTCGATCGACCGGACTAGAGAGTTCTTCGTGGTTTGTAGGTGACAGGCGATTACGCCGTATCGGCCGATGGTCGTTCATCGACCAAAGAGGGTCATTGTCGTTTAGGCAGCAACGCGATCGAAGCGGTCGACAACGACGACAACAACGACAACGACAACGAGCCCTTGCCTGTAATTATACTTCGAGTTCCGTTGTTCTCATCACAAAGGATCACTCTGTCTCACTGATACCTAACGTGCCGCGAAACAACAATCATCGAGCGATAATATCCTGAGATTTTCCTTAAATCAAAAACAGAACTCATTTCAACAGAAGATATATCCACTCTTTTATATTGCAAAGAAAAAAAGAACTCTTGGAGCCAAGAATTAAATCAAGAACGATATGCCAATTTTTCGAAATAATCGGAAATGAAAAATAAATCGACGAGAGTGATTCGATATCGATATTAGATCGTAAAAAAATTCTTGACAACTTTCCAGCAATCAATTTTTTGAGCATGTCGTTTTATCATTGAGAATGCATTAAACTCCACGTATTTCCTTTTCTCTCTCTCTCTCTCTCTCTCTCTCTCTCTCTCTCTCTCTCTCTTCAGTTTTTTAACGCGGTCGTTGCGCGCAGGTAGTACAAGCGTTGCACCACCGATCATTCGATGGAAATTCAGGCAAGACCTTCGCCGATATACATGGTAACTTGGCGCGCTTTATGGCATTCCACAGGGTACCAGGAACAAGTCTTCCATCGAAAGGGGCCACGTTTTATTTTCAAACAACAAAGGTAACGGGGAATAAGGAGGCTTACATACGAGTCGACTTGTACAAGAAAATATTTGCATACAAACGAATCACACCGCTTTTTTTTCTCACCTCTTGCCGACTTCGGCACGGCGTTAAATTTGGTCTCTCACGATAGACGGATTGTAGTCGTGATCACGTATCGATTGTTAGTGAAGATGTATAATAATTTAATGTCACGAATTTTTCTGAAAATAATATATCGTATATCATTAACAAACTCTAGTCGAAATCGATTGTTCGTATGAGATCAGATCTGTCAAATCGTCCATTTAAAATCAGCCCGTAGATCTCGATCAGTAACGAGAACGATTTACGAAACGCTTCAGGGAAAACCACCGTTTTGTACATTAACGTGATTGGTTCCGATACGAAGCAACGAACGAGCGAACGAAAATGAACGAAGCGAGTCGCATCTGCACCGGACTCGAGCGATTCCGATGACAATGGAATTTAATAAAGGGAGTGATTACGTTTACCACAAATCAGTATCGAAATGCATCGATGTGACGTTGATGTATTGTCAAATTCAAGAAGACTAGCGGCGTTTGGCTCACGCAAGTCCACCAAGATAAACCAATTCAATTACGTTCGTGAAATATATGTAGGTACCTATCTATATTTATCGCGGCAAATCATTGAACAACGTTAACGATGACGACGAGAAGACTAACGATGAGAATAGATTCGGTTACGGGTGTTCATGTATGAAGATATGTACGAACGAAACGTGAAACCGAATCCGCGATCCTTTAACGATTATGACGTACACGTTTATCGCGCTCGTTACAATGATCGAACGAATATCATAGGATATCGAAAAGAACGAAAAAAAGATCGAAAATCCTTAATCATCGATACGTTAATCAATACGTAATTATTTACGTTTTGATTAAATATCAACTTTACATTGTTAAATATCTGTTTTGTCGTTTATAACTTAAAAAGAAAACGAAGAAGACTAACAAAGCCCGATAATTTTTATATTTTCGATAGATCACACTTTCTTTTTTTTTTGTGAAACTTTTTTTATAAATAATTGTAAAAAATTGTCACGTTACCATTGTTTCTCCTTTGGAGATAAGATACGAAGAGAAAGGATAGTCATAAGGAAAAATTTTTATTGGTTAAAAAATGTACATGGTCTATTGATTTTAATCGATTCAAAATTTATTACCAGACCATGTTCGAGGATGGAACTTTCAGTACTTCTGAATCTATGTTGTAACATCGAATGAGGGGAAGAGGGGTGCAATCTTCGGATTCATACTCTTCTTCAGCATCATGTTTAAGTCATATGGGATATCGCACGTGCATACATTCACATATAAGGAGAATGCACGTTTCTCTGAAATGTGGTACTTGTGGAGTATATAAACCTTAACGCGGAATATTACATTACACGTTGGTAACCATAGACTCTCGTAAATTTGATTAGAAATGCGTAACGGTTGGCGTTACATTTATTATGCGCAAATTTGTATTCAAGTAAGAATTTGATTTCAAGCCTTTCTCATAAGAATATCAAAACATTCCATTTTCTTTATCGGATTGTATGACGAACGATGTTTAATTTATGAAAATTAGTCTGAAAAATTAAACAACAAAAGTAAATAAAAGTAAATTGCTATAGCGAAAAGACATCATGGAGGGCGAAAGGGTAAAAAAGGTCGTACACGCGAACTTGTGATTAGTGCGAATTTTCGAACAAAAGAAGTGAAATGCTAGAATCACGAGAACCTAAAGCTTTTTATTCAGATGTGTATGAAAAGTGATGATGGTTGGAGAACGAGTAAAGTGAGTTGAAAGCGAACTATCATTACGAGGTAGATGAACAATTGTTAATTATATTTGTATGTCGATAGTTATTATGATAGAGCAATCGTATCGATTTAATGAAAAAATTTCCAAATATATTAACGATAATTATTATTAAAATTACAGAGAAATTATTTCTATATAGCAATAAAATTAAATAAATTTATACCTCTTAAATGCTTATGAGCGAGTGAAATAAATCAAGAAAAGTGATTTATTAAACTTGCTTTCGGGTAAAGTGGATTTTGCCTGAGAAGACTAAGAAGAATATATGAGACACGAGAGTCAAAAATAGGAGTTAACTTGAAAAGTTCATAAAAAAGAAAAAAGAAAAAAAAAAAAGAAAAAGAAAAAAGAAAAGAGATAAAGAAAGAACACGCGGTGACAAGCGGTGTTTATGTCACACATGTAAAGCCGCGAATAATTGAATCGGATATCTTTCAAATCTCTTTGAAAGTCCGAAAGGCTATCTCTCACCGTCGTCGCGTATTTTTTCTACGATATTAACACGGCGACGTCGTAGAAGAGAAAGATGGAAATATGAGAGATTTTAAAGGAATGAGAACGAGAGAACACCTACGCAAAGTGACGCCGATGTGTTCATTCGACCAAGGGATTCTGGCGAAAAAAGGGTCGCGAATAAGGGAAAGGGAAGAAGGAAAAGAATAAGCTTGGAGTGAAGAGATACCGTCGAGTCGAAAGTCGCTCGAAAAGAAAAACGTTCTCGTCTACCTTACGGCTATACTATCTAGATGACCTCGGCAGATGGTTTCTTTCATCTCCATTTTTTTATCGCTACGATCGTGTAAATCCTTAAGAGGAATCGCTATAAAGTACGGATATTTCTTTCTTCTCTATATCATATATATATATATATATATATATATATATATATATATATGATATATATATATATATACGCAAATACATGATCTATAATATATAATATATGTTTAAATCAAATAGACGAAATACACGAAATATATAAAATTCCCATTACTAAAGAATTTACTATTAATTCACTTCTTTTATCTGTTATTAAAAATATATAAAGGAAATGTCAATTTTATCGTTCTAAATATTACTCATTTGTAATCTTAATACAACTGCGAGTGATAAAAAGATAAAATTGAAGAAAAGAAGAAAACAAAAGAAGACGGAAGAAACGAGAAGGAAATCTTATATTTAAATATAATATATTCGAAGTGAATGAAGAGAAAGGAAGAGAAGAAGGAAGGACGATTGAAAGGAAAGCAAAGCGAATCCTTCGCGTGTTCAGCTCGTATCCTCAGAGCTTCGTTAGCCATTAAGATGGCTTAATCGCAACGAAGAAACTGTATGCTGAGACGGAGAGAAAGAGAGAGGTAGGAAGAGAAGAGGGCCGCGTGAAAATCGATGAGAGAAATCCAAGCGCAGAAGAGCGAGAAAGGTGAAGAGAAAGAGAGAGAGAGAGAGAGAGAGGGGAAGAGTAAGAGTGGGAATGAGAGAGAAAGGTAAGGTATACATCGTAGGGTGAGCATGCACATTGGGCACGTAACCGATGTTTATCACTGGGATGCACCAAGCCATCCGATAGGCCAAAGAGAAAGAGACTTCGAGAAGAGGACAGAGGAAGAGAAAAGAAACTCGAAGTATTCGTTCAGAAAGGTAGAAAGAAAGAGAGAGAAGGAGAAAGATGGAAGAAAAGAGAGAGAGAGAGAGAGAGAGAGAGAGATCGTACTCGCGAACGAGCCTTCCGTCGATGTGCAACGCCCGCAGGAGTAATGGACCGGTCGAAATCGTATGCACCGCACTCGTCCGACTCGTTCTCGCACTCTTGCACGTGAGTGGCCCGATTTGGTCGATGCTTCGGTAATTCATGCCCGATCTTCGATATTATCGAACTCCCGAAAACATTCCCCTGCTCGGTCTCACTGCTAATATTTACCTCGTAAATCTATTAAGATGGGTACGCATGAACCGATAAAGAGGACGTGGCTTATACTTGGCGTCCGTTTGATTCAGAACCAGAAAGAAATGATTTAAAGAGGAAAAAAGAAGAATCACGGGGAAAGATATTTTATTTTCAGTTCTGGCATAATCCATTATGATAAATGAAAGGTATATTAAATAGAAAGAATAAAGGAAATGATGAAGCATTGATTATTTTTTTTATGCATGTTAATAACAAAACAAAATCGGGATAAAAGATATAATATTGCCAATCGAGAAAAGTTTTTTTTTTTTTTTTTTTTTTTTTTTTTTTTTTTGAAAGAATAACAGAAAAATACATTGTGTGCTTCAAGAAGAAGCATATATAAAAACTTATCGAATCAAGATCCCAAGCCAAGCGGAGTTATGTATGCATACGCGTAACCCAGTTTCGACGCGACCGCAATGCACACGTCGAGATGTAAAGCCGAAAATGTAATGTCGACGGTACGGCACGGAGTGCTCAATGTAAGAAGCTCTTACGCTTGGGTGCGGTTGCGCTTTGCCCGCTTATGTTCCTACCTATGTATATCAGGGAGAAAAATGGGTCGCGAGATGCGGCAAAGCAGTAGCAGATATACCTACCAACCTAGCTAGATCTACGGTAGGTAGTGATACACTACGTAAGAGCGAATTTCTTGAAAAATTCTTCGTAGAAGTCTCGCGAGAACGATCGTCGAATTTTATACGAAACTTCGTCTTCTACTTCCTTTTACGAGTAATCCCGTTTACGATTCACGATCATTTCAAATATGTTCGTCCCGTTCGTTCGAGCTTTCTTCTTTTTTTTTTCGTGAGAATTAGAAAGATCGATCATAAGAAAGAGAGAGAAATAGAGAGAGAAAAGACAGAGAGAGAGAGAGAGAGAGAGAGAGAGAGAGAGAGAGAGAGAGAATGAATGAGAGAAACGAGTTTGGTTTAAAGAGGTAAAAAGTACGGACAATAGAGGGAAGAGAAAAGGAAGAAAGACGATAAGTAAGAAATAGTTCCTCGAACGAAATAGGAGGGAGGAAAAGCGCGAAAGAGTTGCCCGGAAATAGCTTTCCCCTTGGTCGTAACGGTGGACCTTCGAATCACCGTGAGTGGAGTTCGATAAGAAATCGCCACGGAATTTTCTCAAACTTCTCCAATAATACTTTTCACCGTTTGGTCCGCGTTGCCTCGCGCGCCACGCCAACCAAAAGGATTCTTCCTTTTTTCCATGAAAAAGCACTCTCCCAAGTTTTCATCGAAATGCGGTACACAGTTATCGCGAGTGGACATACTCTGCTCTACGAAATGAATCGGTGACTCGTTTGAAACTCCGATCGGTGGATTTATCCATGATGGGACCTTAGAGAGTAAACGTGGTTTCGACTATTCTACCAGTTTCTTCCTTTTGTTCGAAAGATCAATGAAGGGACTATGTGGCTTCTTTCTTCCATTTAAACTTCCTACGACGATCGGTGTTATTCTTTTAACCTTTTCTTTTTATTTTTCCTCTCTTTCATTTCACCCCTTGTATCAACATTTTGATACGATTCGAAAGAAAGTATGTCTACTGTGAAAAAAAAAAAAAGAAAAAAAAAGAAGAAATTTCTTTCATCGTTCGTCGACAGATTTTTATCCAAGGAATCACATATATCCCTTTGCAACGTATAATCATTTCTCGATCTACAAACAGATCTACCAGACGATATTTGACGAGTAACGTTTGCGAACTCTCGTTGTTTCTCTTCTCGCGTTTATTCTTGCTCTTTTAAACTGGATTTTTTTAAGGCAGGTACGCGGCTGTCGCTTTTAAATGGAATATAAAGGGAGTTTAAGAGCGGCGTATTTATGGTCTCAATTCCAAGAGCAGACGGCGGCCCGCAGTCGATGCATACGAACTCCCGCCGGAGGGGCCTCCCGTGCATTAACGCGCCCGTCCACCGGAAATTGCGTTTGTAAAATTTCACAAGGTAGCTCGGTAAACTCAACGCTCGAGTTTCTTTCTCGTAGGAGGCCATCGAGAAGCGGCTAGAGAAATCGTATTACTTTTTCTCCCACGTCGCTACTAACCACCGTTCACGAAATTCGACGCGAGAACGCGTTACCCTCGATAACTTTGCGACCCGTCGAATCCTCCGAGAATCCGTGCCAAACATCTCTTTGCTTATTCGAATAACTTTTAAAAGGAGCTTTTTATGGGAATACAAGATAGGTATCCTTTATGTACGATTCCTTTTTCAACGGGTATAAATGTTGGTATTGGTAAAAAGAGTATAATCGAGTAAAGAGAGTAAAAGAATTATGATAAAAGAAACTAAGCTCTCAAATGCATAAAATACTATCATATAAAAGATCTACTTTCTTTTTTTCACCCTCAAAGTTATCTATATTTTATGAATCGAAAATCGAAAGATCACAGCATTCACAATAATCGCTATTTCAACGACACGTATATATACACATGTATATATTCGTTCTTGTAACGTAGTCGGCCTGCAGGCTGGAATACAACAGACACGGCCGAAAAAGACACGGCGTGGCTGTGCATATCACAGGGATGGGCTGCACTGCAATTAAATGCACGTACACTGGAAGGTACCTCAGATTTATGCGTCACTGCCGGCGTTCTACCTCTTTCCATCCCTTCTCTCTCCCTCTCTCTCTCTCTCTCTCTCTCTCCCTCTCTGTATTTCGCATTCATTTCTCTCTTTGGCTTTTTCTCTCATCATTTTTTTCTACTCTCTCTTCCTCTCTCTCTCTCTCTCTCTCTCTCTCTCTCTCTCTCTTTCTCTCTTTTTGCTCCTCCTCCTAAAGAGAATAAGAAAGAGAAAGGTGCGGGAGCCCTCCTTCCTTCGCATCTTTTTCCTCTCGTCGTTGAACGGACAGACAGCAAGAGCCACCGAGCACATACTCGCAACAAAACGAAACGATCGTTGCGTATCTCAATCCCGGAGGAGGCCGTACCCCATACGACTGGTACTTTTGATTAAGTATCGCCAGTGATTAAGCGCGTCTCGATACGGGCAGAAATGGCCGTTATTCGCGGCCACCTTCTTCTATCTCGTTGCTTTGGGGTGTGTCAGAAGAAGTCGCCGGGACGCATCGCTATCTGCCTTTCCATTCTTTATCCTTTGCTCTTTTCTTTCTTTCTCCATCTCTCTCTCTCTCTCTCTCTCTCTCTCTCTCTCTCTCTCTCTCTCTCTCTCTATCTCTCTCTGTTTTTTCAACTGTTCCTCCTTTTCTTTTTCTTCGATTTGCAATCTCGGTCGACAATGTTGCTCACACGAGAAGTTTTTGGATAAGGATCATTTACATATCGTCTCGTTCGATATTTCATGTTCTTCCTTTAAGACTTCATCGATTTTTTTTTTAAACGCCAATCTCTACTTCTTTTAAGAAATATTATAATTATATTTTATATAAAATTTCAAGATAATAGGAAATTAATATCTCGTATAATAACACCTCGTCTATATAATTTTATATAGCGTTTTTAATTCTCGTTTATATAATACAATAGCGTTTTTAATTTCTAAGTGTACTCGTAACATTTCGCTTTTTAAAGTGAGAATAAAATTATTAATGGAAAAATGAAGGTTACGATAAGCAGCATATTCACAAAGACAATTCGTCGCGTCGCATAGTAGGGTGCACGAACTAGCAGGCGTGTGTCACTTAATCTCAATTATGCGGTTACGCAGTGACTGCAGCTCGTACGTATCAACACACACAATCGCATATATCCAGACACAGATACATATACAGATACTAACATAGTCACATATACGCGTACACAGTATGCACGCACGCGGCACCCACTCGTCTCGCCGTTAGTCATTAAACTTTTGTAACATCTGCTGACTACTTAGGAACGAAACGGCTTCAAGGGCCGGAATCGCCCTTGTCGGATCGCCACCGACAACGTCCATCTCGAACGATGACGAGGCAGTACGTTCGCAGCTAAGGGCAACGCGCTTCTACTATGTCCTTAATGCAATTGATTTAATTACGTAATGCGTGGCATTGTATTCTCCTTCCCGTTCTACGTCTCCATAGCTCGGTACGACGTCAGGGTATGTCCTTTTCTCTTTCTCTCGCCTATCGTACATTCGCGTCACCCTTTTCCTTTTGATATTCCCACGTTTTTCTCTTTTACTACGAGATATCGATCTTTAATCTAATAATTATAATAAAGAGCGTAACAGGTATAAGTGTGGGGATTTATCGAAGTAATTCAGAAAAAAAAGATCAAATATACAGGTAGAAAATAGTGACCATCTATCTAGCAATTAATTAATGAAAAAAATCAAATTTAAACGAAAGCTGTTAATCGTGATTATTTTAAAATATCGATCGAAAGGGGAAAAACCTTTTTAATGAAGTGACGCGTGCAAGCGAGATTCTCCATCTTGCACGCTCATTCAGAATGCTCGCATATCACAAAAGTATCTTGCTATCTCTCGGCTTGCGTTTCACCTCTTTACGTAATGCGCTCCTATCTCTTTATTTCTTTTCCTCTTTCTCTTCTTTTTTTCTTTCGCTCGAATATCCGGTAAGAGGGGTCAACGAGAGGCATGAAAATACTTGTAAAACCGAGCAAAAGAGAAAAAACATTTAGAAAAGGAAAGAAAAATGGTCGAGTGTGGAATGAGAAAGATACGAGGAACAATTTGTTTTAGAAAAAATAATTCTTCGCGATCGCAATCGTTTTACACGGAAATTTTGTTCTTTACTTTGTAAAATTACATGTAAAATTATATATGAAATTAAATATAAATTATATTAATAATATTAATTATATCATATTAAATTCATACATAGATTTAAGTATACATACCAAATTAATTAGATGTATTATTTGTTAAATCTAAGATGTAATTATCATATTTATTTAAAAAAAATCTCAATAATTATATTTTCTATCCTATAAGTCTGCCGTGTATTTTATCGTTTTTCTTCTTTCTCGTTTTTCGTCCTTTCCCGTTTCGGATTCATTAAAGAAAGGAACAATAACAAACACGAAAACGACGACAGGATATAAACAACTTTTACACAAGGGAAATGAGATAAAAACCAATAGCTCTTCGGTGATTCATTCTTCGCTGTATGATCTTTTTCTATGACAACGTTTCTTATCTTTAGATATTATTCTCTATCGAATTCAGAACGTCGTAAGCATCGTACGAGTGACGACGGTACGGATAAACGAACGAATAAAAATGCGTAATAAAAATGTTTAAATTTATTCTTTAATTTCGTGGAATTCAATGTAAAATGAAAATTGATTTTTTTTATTCGATCATAACGTTACGAAGCGTTAAACAATTATTACATAGACATTTCCATTATATTGTCTTACATCGTAATATTTATTTTTCTATTATCCAATTAGTCTTGTTATATAAAATCTTATATAAATAAAACTTTCATAAAAAGAAATTAATTTTTGCCAATATATCGAAGTGAAAATGACAAGAATAAGGAATAAATAGAAAGAAAGGAAGAAAAAAATAAAGAAAATAAAGTAGAATGATATCGCATAGTGATATCTATCAGAAGCTAATTTCGAAGAGGACTCTTTCACTTCGTCGCTCATTGTTACGTCGTAAAAATCAAAGGCCTCCTGGCGGGCACCGCGGGCTCTCTTTTCTTCTCTTTATTCCCCATCGGAATATCGTTCGAAACGGGAAGGGATCGCGACGGGAATAGTATTG
This sequence comes from Vespa velutina, assembly GCF_912470025.1. Taxonomy (NCBI): domain Eukaryota; kingdom Metazoa; phylum Arthropoda; class Insecta; order Hymenoptera; family Vespidae; genus Vespa; species Vespa velutina. The sequence continues at coordinate 4,049,595 of NC_062192.1, read as the reverse complement.
CTAGAGAGTAAATTGACGAGGGATCTTTCTTCTTGGTTATTCCGACGAGATGACGACGAGGAAGAGGATGAGAGGAAGAACTAGCAGGAGAAGACAATGAGTATATTTGCGTCCGTACGGATTGTCTTTAGTACGAAAGACACCCTTCGTATCGATCTATGGCGGTGATTGACTGTTTGTAGAGGGTATCTTTCTCATAAATATCATTCAAGCGAACGAATCCGCACGAAAAGGAAAAGATTTCTTCTATTCCTTTCTACGCTTTCTTATCCAATACACCGTGCACGCCGCCGTATTGTTTATCGGATGGGTTTGTAAATGAACAAATGAAAATGAAAGAACGAAGAAGAAGAAGAAGAAGAAGAAGCAATGTTTATTATATTAATTAAATGTAAGTAAAAGCTGTGTAAGTTAAATAATTTATAAAGTTACAATTTAATGGACCAATTAAGTTACATTTTAACATATTAATATATAAGCTGAAGTAGGTATATATACGTATATATATAAAAGACATAATGCATTTATCATAATTAAATAGAAAGATAAATATAAGAAAGAAAGAGAACGTACGATATATTAATGATTTCGATATTCATTGAATCATTGAACACGATTATTATTATAGCCAACATCCTAACTAATATCGCATATTCAGAGCATAATAACTGAATAAGAGTATATATAAACACATATACACACATACGCGTATATACAATTACTGAGATTATTATAACTGTAAAGGTTTAGTGTGCAGAATCAGCTCACTGAGGAACGAAGAGCAAATTATTAAATCGTTCTATATTGTCGAAGGCCAACGTTAGTACTGCTAAAATAATTCGATATAGGTATCAAATTATGGTCTATAGATAATATTATAGCTTTTCTAATGTTTAACTATTGCGTATTTACACGATTAATTAGATGTATCCAAAGTTTCTCAATATAAATCGACAAGACGTTGAAGAATATGTTTTTAAAGTCAATACACACTCATTCTCATTGTTATTAACAAATAATTAAAATTAAATTGATTTAAATAAAAAATATATAAAGATGATGTATGGATCAAATGAAAGATTTTCAAATGTATTGAAAAAAAAAAAAAAAGAAAAAAATAGCTTGTTTTTATAAATGATGCGTTAAGTTTCGTTGAGTTAGTTTCCATCCCTTAGAGTATGTGCACGTTTCGCAAGGTTCTTTATGCCTTGATATAAACACAATTTCTGGCAAGCGAGGCTTATACTTCTCTTCCTCTTCGTCGCTCGCGTGTATCCTTGCCGCACTTTATATGCATGCGCCTTCCTTTCTCAGCAGAGCTGCCCCATGGGATGCTGTAAGGTACACAGCAATTTCGGTTGGATCTACAACTTGTATCTTTCCGTATTATGGCTTTAATTCCAAATGTGGGTATCTTTTTGAGGTCCTCGTATGATTAGACGTTTTTTATTTTGAAAGAGAGAATATGAATAAAAATATATTATAGATTGATGTGAAATCGATTTTTACATTTTGTCGAAATACATCGTTTAATTTAGTCCTTTGGTCTTGTTCCGAAATAATGTAAAAAAGAATTTAAAAATTTTACAGCGACGTTAAAAGCAAACAAATCAAGCTTAATGCAATTTCCTTTCCGTCTCATGCTGGTTGCACCGGTTGAAAGCGATTAAAAGAAAAGTGGCCCTTGGTATTTAAGAGAGAATATCATTATTTATAGCGCGAGTGTTATGAATTTATTGACGAACGGCACGTAAGTACGAGTCTCACATACGCCACTCGCTGGCACTTTAATGGCGAATGGCATGAAACTTCTTAATGAGAAAGTACGTCTTAATAGAGCGATATACTTGGTGATGGCGGTGCACCAACCGGTAAAAGAGAAATATTATTGCACTCGACGCTTTTGACGTATTCAAAGTGTTGGCTCTCGCGAAACGACAAAGACTCTATCATGTCTACAATAATCTTAAAAGCAGACTAATTCGCGTTCAGACTTTTACACCGAGATGAAAGAGAATGATGAGGTTGGTGATAAGGATATATAGTGTATTAAAATTCATGGTACAAAAATGAGGGTAATTATTTTACGTTGTCACTATGAAAATATCAATAAAAACTTGTCATTTATTTTTCTCCATCAATTCAAACGATTAGAATATCCGAACATATTTATATATATATATATATATATATAAAATAGATGTAAACGAATCAATCTTATCCTAAAGTTTAAAGTCTTTTTCTACTGAGAATCCGGTAGATCGATTTATGAAATCTTTATGTAACTCGAAAAAGAAAGAGGCAACGTTGATGCACGTGCAAATCACTTAAATTATCGTGCGATACGTCGCCGCTAATATACAGCGGCTTAGACCGAGCTAATGTGAGTTTAGTCACGTGAGAGGCGTGTGTGAGATCGTGGCGATCGTATGCACGGTCGACAGCAAACACATTCTATATTGTACATACATACGTATATAGATACGAACACATACGTAAATTAATACGTGTATATATATATATATATATATATATATATATATATATATGTGGGTACTTAGGTTAAAAACACAAGCGTCATGATAAACGTTCCAAAGACACGCATCTTCTTGGTATGAAGTTGAAAAGGGTGGAATGGGGAAATGGCGGAAAAAAAGTGCGGCAATTAGAATGCTTTACGAAGGATGAACTTATGTACAACAATATTGACGAATACTTTAACACGCTGTTCAAGGCACACCTTTCGAACAATTTCATTATCCACACAGAGTTTAAACATTTAACTGTATCACTACGAAAGCATGTGATCTTTCTACCTTATAAATATTTATATGTATTTTATATATTTTCAAAATATTCATTTCTCTTTTACGATTATTTATAATAGAAAAAAAAAAAAAAAAAAACAAAAAATAGAAATATACATATATCTACGATAGCCAAGACTCGTGACGCAATGTTTTCATACTTCCGTTCTATCTTTTTTTCACATTGTAATTTATTCGACGTCGTATATAATAAATATCTAAAGAACCGTCGCGTAACAACGCACTACGATCTCATTCTCGTGGTTTACGACCACAATACGTCTAACGGTCTACTAGTCTCATATTTCACGCGAATACAATTCAGGATAATTAACCTTCCTCTATCGACACGACCAAGTAGGAAAGCTTCACACCTGCCGTTAGAACGTAAATGTAACCGTGTCCGTAGTTTGAAGATATTAGAAACGCGGTCGATCTTTAGTCCCAAGGCGATTCGTTGCGGTATTGGAAATTGTGTACTTGAAAGATTACCATCGAAATGAGAAGAAGTTTACCATTATTTTCTTCTAATCCAAAACCTCCCGTATGCGAAATGATTATTTCGTCTATTTTCTCAACTTCTAATTTACGTAACTCTCCAAACAATACTTACACCACACAGTTTTCATCCAGTGAGTCATGGAAACGATTAAAGTTTCGTGGTAGAAGAAATTGCGGACAACGTCATAAGATTAGGGAAATCATAAAAGCAAACGGTGCTGTGACACGTAACAGAGAAGTCGTTCTCTCGATGGTCGCTTTGTTTTTTGGGTCAACATTATCGCGACTCGAGCGTTCGTTATTTTCCGGCTCTGTTACACCCCTTGCTTTTACCCTCTTTCCGTGTCTTTTCTATTTTTACTCTTACGAGTGGTCGCCATTAGTCGCACGTCAAAAATGTAAGCTTTAAGCTTTTCGCACTTGAAGCTCCATCCAGAGATGGCAATTCTTTTTTATTTGAGACAGTGCAACAACGTGGAAAGGTAACTTCGTCGCAATACATCTTTTATTATCTTAAAGTGAAATTAGTACAAGTAGAGGTACACTTTAGAAAAGGACAATTTTTTATTCAGGAAAAGGTTCGCTTAAAAGGTGAAAACTTTTCATTCGCTTAAACGTTGATGGAAAGTCGTATAGGAATAAAGTCGTAGTAACGTGGCATGCATGCGAGTGTATGACTCGAAACAGCCGTGGTCGGTTTGTAAACGAGTCACCTCGTCCATTCGCATCGCTTTCATCTTGCCGGCTTTCCATGGTCGTTCGAATAATTAAAGCGGGCAACAGAATTACCCTGAAATTTCGGTCGAGCCATATAGCCCGAGGGCAGCGACACTAATTGACCCATTTTCGCGGTAATAGATCATCAACCTCCGGGATGGGATATCCATTACGGTTTTCGCGAAGGAAAGAAGAGAAGAGGAGCTGCTACCATCTCGTCTTTCGCGAAACCTCGGATAAGCTGGCAATAATATCGTTAAGTCTCGCGACAATTTTCTATCAGAAACGCCTTTTAATTTTCACATTCCCTAAGGCATTCTCTCTCTTTCTCTCTCTTTCTCTTTCTCTTTCTATCTCCTTACTCCCTTCTTCTCTTTCTTTTTCTTTTTTCTTATCCATCTTCAAGAATACCTCGGAAGATACGATCGATTTTAATATTTATTCCTCCTCCGATACTCTGTTCTTCTTAGACAGTGGAAAAGAAATCGACGATTATTTATAAATAACAATCTTCTCGACGTAACGCTTTTATACCTTTAAACAAAAAATTACTTCCTTTAACGCAATTTTCAAGGGAAGAGAATTTTTCCGAAGCAATCCTGACGTTTAAAAATCAATTGCTATATATATACATATATATATATATTTATAGTTGTATATCTATAGAAAACTTTTCAAGATTCGATTTTAAATATATCTAATAAAATAAAATGCCAATGTATCTTTTTTTGACAGGCACCCTCACGTGCCGTTACAACATCGGGAAAATCAATGTCAGCAGTTGCTGTCGCATTCGCAATCAGAAACATAGGCGGTTACAAATGCACGATCGAAAGTCACGTCAAGAGTAAAGAGGTTTTCGAGACACACCCGGCCGAGCTTTCCATTATAACTTCCTTTAAGTGCAAACCGTCTCTCTTCTACGTTCCCTCCCTCGATCCTTTTCAGAACGAACGGGGGATTTATGCGTATTAAATATAGAGGCTTTTAACCGCGATTCCTGGAGACCACGGGGGTAAGGCGCTGAATATTTATGTACGCTTTAGTCGTATTCATTTGCCTTTTTGCCTCTGTATAACGTCGAGCGTACATGCAACGAGAAGAAAGAGAGAAAAAGCTGCGAGAGGAAGATGATAAGAGAGAGAGAGAGAGAGAGAGAGAGAGAGAAAGAGAGAGAGAGAGAGAGAGAGACAAAGTGCAAGGACATATGGTAACCAGGACAGTGCTCGTTTTTGGTCGCAATTTTAATAAATTTCAATGATTTCCGCCGTTCTCCTACGTTTACGTCCGCCTCAAAACGATTACGACGATGGCTGCGAAGAGCGAAATCTAGGAGAGTACAGAGATGGCTCCTTACTCTCTGTTTATTAAACGCAATCGAGCTCGTTTCGTTTACTAAGTCAAGAACGAAATAAATTTTCTCCTCGTGTCCTAAATACGTTTTCGTTGGCTTGACTTTTTCGTTCTTAAAAGTCATTTTTTCTTTCTCTCTTTTTGTCGCTCTCTCTCCTTTTGGTATCTCATATTTTTCGTAACCATCTTCGTCGACTTTAGAATCTAAACGTTTCCTGTTGAAAATGAAATTAAATTTCTAGAGAGAGAGAGAGAGAGAGAGAGAGAGAGAGAAATTTTATCACTAGACATAAAGATAGTGAGACTATTGTAATGTAAAAATAATAACTAACAATATGCGTGGATAGTACGAAAGAGAGAGAGAGAGAGAGAGAGAGAGAGAGAGAGAAAAAAGGAAGAATTTTCACGTCTACGAAGCAAAGTAAAATTTTTTCTCACGAAAGTAGAAGTAGTACATAGACTCAATGGAAAATTCCTAGGGTCCAAATTTGCTCTACGGTTCGTTTCTAAGATTAATACGCTAGCTGACTGCGCCTGTCATAGCTGATTCATGTCTTTTGGCACGGGTTAGAGATTTTGACTTGTCGTTCCTTCTTTGTCGTCACGTTAACAGAATCTTTCGTGACGACATGCCACGAGATCATTTGGTAAGCAAAAAGATAAAGAAAACAAATAAAAAAAAAAAAAAAAAAAAGGAAAAAAAATTGAAAAAAAAAATGAAAAAAAAAATGAAAAAAAAAATAAAAAGAAAAAAAAATCCGTAAAACGATGGAACAAGAATAACGGAGCAAAACGTCGTCTCGGTCTCATATCTTTGCGTTGAAACGACAAATACGAATGGGAGTTTCGTTCACTTTGGTAAAAGAAAGAGAACGACCGAGCGGAAGGAAGGAAGAAAGAAAGAAAGGAGGAAAAACAAATAGAAGAAGAAAAAGAAGAAAGAAGAAATGGAGAACTGGCGTTATGTAGAAGCGACACGCTAAAAATTTAGTCGTGGTACGTATGGAATTCATGAGCCTTCGGTATGGAATCGAAACAACGCAACGAGACAAGAAAAAGCCTTTTTATCTTTATCTCGCTCGTACGTAGTCCCCTAATCGGACGAATCCCATCCAATGGCACAGGTGTTATTGATCCTATCCGTCCATCGCTTTATTCGATATCTTTCGAGGTAGACGCGAACGTAAAAACAAGTTTTATCATTTTTTTTCTTTTTTTGTTTTTTTTTTTTTTTGAGGTGAAAGAACGAACGTGACTTAGGTATATACGAATTATTAAAGAAAATATAACATATTTATAACTTGAAAGCATAATGAAATTTTTTTGATTTTTCTATCCGTTCTCTTTCACTTTAAAATTAATTTTTCTATTCGTATAATACACTTTTTGTAATCACTTTATCAGTCTCATCGTCTGATCATCTCTGACACCATCATTATTAGAATAATATATAATTATCGATTCATAAGTTGAATCACGTATAAATTTCAAAAACAAACTACAACTTTTATCTCACATCGTTTCTTCTCCGTCTTATAAACACTTTCTAAATCAGATAATCGTCATTTATATCCTATCCTTTGGGAAAAGAAAAAAAAAAAAATAGTTACTTTTTCTTTCTTTCCTTCCTTTCCTTTTTCTTTCTCCTTTCTCGATACTTTGGCGAAGATAATGGAAGGAAGAATATCCCGTCACTTCGAGAAAGTGAGAAAGTATCCCGGCAGTGGTATAACCCTCTTCCTCGCATAGATGTCCTTACGGATTAAGCGCTCTTCTTAAAACCGAAACGACGACGCAGGAGACTCGCGGAAGGGCGAAAGGTGCTTGAGTGCAAAAGGAGAAGCGTGAAAAAAAAGGGAAAGGAGCAGCCAACAGAGGGACGGTAACCGTTTCTCTTGAAAGAAAGGAAGAACTGAAATAAGCAACTATTCTCTCTTTCTCTCTTGAGAGAGAGAGAGAGAGAGAGAGAGACAGAATGACGAAGAAACCGAGCAGAGACCGTTTGATGATACAATCGGAAGAAACCTGATACCCTGAGGTCTTAACTGCAGGGGCAACTACTTCCATGTAGCTGGAATCTTGCAGCTCGCACACATAGAAACGAGACGCGTGAATATATATGTACTTACGTGTGTCGAGAAGAAAAGGATCAGTGGTACTAGATCTGCCATACAGGGATCATTATCTTTTCTCTGTTACAGTGCAGGGAGCGTTTCCTTTCGCCTCTTTCGTCTTTCGTCTTTCAACCTTTACGCCTTTGTTCTGTGAACTAGGAAAAAGAGAGAGAGAGAGAGAGAGAGAGAGATATGGGCTTGGATGACAAGTTCGAGGAAATATTTCGAGGTCGAGATCATAGGACGTTCCCGTTATCGCGGCCTACTTGTGCCCCTGCATCACCTTACGCCTTTAGTCCTTTTGCAATACGCATACTCTCGCAACTATGATCAAGCTTTCTCAAACTCTCACTTGTGATACCTAGAAGAAACGATTTATCGTACGATATCTCTCGTATCTTACTTACTATCGTACGTAATCTCTCCTTCCTGATACGTATGACGTTTCTTTAGAATTTAAATAAAATTATCATATATAAAGGATTTAATTTTTCACAAATATTTTCCTATTATATTGCATACAATTTATTAATAAATAAATCGATCTATTTATTGTTAACAATTGTCTCTGATAACTTTTGGAAAATTTTTCTCATTAGATTCCGATGAAAAAATAATGAATGTATCGTCATGAATTTTTCGCGATGAATAAAACGAAGGATGCCTTTACATGCGCGATAAGTCTAAGCCATCGAATACGAATGAAAAAGGGGTGCTAACGAAAAGGCGAATATGCAAAGTGCGAAATTATTTCGAGTGCGAAGTAATGATGGTATGACGTTAGCTACGAGCGGATTAAAAAGATCAAAGGTAGGAAAGCTACGAGTGGAGGAATGGTGAATAAAGGAAGGGGGAAAAAAAACAGAGGAGAAAGAAAAGAAGAGGAATTCACGGGTTGTTTCGAAAAAGGAAAAAGAAAATTTTTGAGTTAGGGACGGTCCTCGTCGAGCATAATCGTGAGTTGAAATATAAAAGGGGGTACGAATTATTTGGGGAAAAAGAATTTTAGGGTGTTACGAAATGGCGTCGTCATCGTCATCGTCATTGTCGTCGTCGTCGTCGTCATGTCAACAAAAAAATAGGTCAAGTCGTCATCTTGTTTCGTTCCTGAGGTAATTGTAATGTAACAACGGAGCCAAGGTTCTAACGACCTGCCCGTATTTCAAGGCGAGACAATTATCGCGGAAAACTTTTGCTCATTTTATTCTACTCTCTTTTCTTCTAACATTTCCAACCCCTCTCTCTCTCTCTCTCTCTCTCTCTCTTTCTCTCTTTCTCTCTCAGTTTCTCTTTTTCTCTCTCTCTTGCATCTTCTCTTTCTATTTGTCCGTCTTTTTTTCTCATTCTCTCCATCTTTCTTTCTCATATGACCATACTTAGCCTTTGCCTTTTGAAATCTTTGTCAAAGTGCTTCAACGTATGTTTTTTTCTTAGGTAAGTCGTACACACACGTACGAGGAACACTCACTCTCTCTCTCTCTCTCTCTCTCTCTCTCTCTTTTTCTCTCTCTCTTTCTCTTTCAGTTTCTCGTCTCTATAGGGATTATTTCGCTTTCTCGTCTTCTTTCTTCTCTATTCTCGACGTCGCTTGAAACCTTCCGCTTGCTCCCCGCCCTCTTGTACTTTCGACAAATCTAATTAACAAAGTCGTTTACTTATCTAAATGGATTCCGTAGTCGTCCGTTCTACCGTGCACTTTCGCCTTGAGGAATGTACACGTAGGCAAAGCGCGTACTGCCGTCTGTCCGGTAAAGTGCCTTTCCTTGTACCGGAATTCGTCAACGCCAACGAGAAGAGTAAGATTTCAATCGCGCCTCGCCGATAGCTTCGAAGCGGCTTTATCAATTTACGAATTTCTCGCGAATGATCTCTCGAAGTATTTTCACAAAGTGTGCTTTCTTATTTTTCTTTGAACGAACTAACAGACAATAATAGTAATAAGGATCGACGTTTCATAGACTTTTTATAGAAATAATAATATTCAAATAAGAAAAGGAAAACATGAAAGAATAATAAACGTATATAATATATGAAACATTCGAAAATAAATTAATAAAATATTATATATAATATTTATATATATGCTCGTATATAACGGCACTATCGATCTTTCTTCAAAAAATAATATATTATCGAGATTAGATCTATTAGAGAAAAAAGAAGAAAAGAAAGAAAAAGGAAGATTCGTGATTAACCGTGAAATTTGTATAGATAGGTTAAAGATCCGATAGGGTAAAGGTCTGATTGGTAGAAGAGAATAAAATAATGGATGTGTGCCACGTGTGATCGCCGAAGAAACGACGAAAATAGTTCCTTAAAAGCATCCCGATATGATACCGTTGATGTTCAAACGCTCGCCGCCATATACGCGTAACTAAGAGGGCAGACATAAAAAACTAATTTCCGCATTTCTTGCCGTTTTATTGGAACGTTATAAGTTACAACATTATGGCTCTTGGGAGTATATATGTATCTCCGGGAAGATTACACCACTCCTTTCATTTTTTCCTTCTTCCCCTTTCTCCTTTCTTTCTCATTTTATCTTTCTATCTCTCTCACTGATTTGAAAATTAAACTTAAATTAAAAAAGAAGAAAGGATCGTTGCTATTTATAAGTTCTTTTTTTCTTCTTCTTCTTCTTCTTCTTCTTCTTCTTTCCGAGTTCATCTGCATAACCAATTCGTTGCCGATCTATGCAAGTCATTGCGGAGTTTTGTAACTTACGATAATATCATGAGCTTCAAATTAGTTTTAGCAATGAAATTTGATGATAATTACGTGGATTTAATGATATAATCGAATTTCAAATAATTAAAGTAGAAATGAAACTTGGATTGAAAGTCGGACATTTTTTCAAAGTTCTTTTTTTTCGAGCATCTATACACGAAGCAAAGTAAGAAGAAATAAACGTGACGAAAGAAATGCAATGGAATTGATCCGATTGGAGGGAACTTTCAGATCGAGAAAGGATGATCGTTTCGCACTCGTTACAAATCCACGACTTCGTGATGACCGTAATGAAGGTTTGTCGTACGTACTGTGTGCGCTTATATGTGTCTATTATAAATAATGATGCACTTATATCTCCGAGCGTAGTGGTCTGTGTACTCTTTCCGCCTGGAGCCTCTCTAACGATGGCCTCAGCTAACGTATGTGTGCCATACTGTCTGCTTACGCGAAATTTATTATCAGCTGTAAATTACAAATTTATTACCCCTCGTCGTCCGATACATTTGAAATGGCTCTTAACGATGAATAATATCGGCACGATGTTGTCTTTAGTTACCGTTGATTCATCGAATTATATTTTATCATTATGCTCTACTTGAAACCGTTTTGTTATGTTTGTTAGACCGCGTTAGAACGCGTCTAGAATCGATCGTACTACGTACCTACGGTATATGTATATACGTATCTACCTACGTACGTACTATAAATAATCATCCGAAATACTCGTAGATATACGAGATATGTATTTGAAAATAAAATTAAAAAGAAATGGACTACTTTACAATGATAATATAATTCTTTGAACGATTTTTTTTATACGTTCCCAACGGAGTACGATTGTTCGTGGCGTGTTATCGCGTACAAAGAAGAAAAAATTAACAGTACACGTTACACATTTCTCCGAATGTGGACGATAATGCAGACATTAGTAGAAAAAAGTTAGATATCTACATGCATCCATGGAGTTTGTTAAATGTCGATTGTTCGTTGCCATTGATAATGACGAGAAACATATTCGTAAAAAAATGATTCTAGCAATCGTGAAAATGTTTTTCTCCCTTTTTTTCAGAGGGAGAACGAAAGCGATTTTTTTCGCAACTTCCGGCCTTATCGCGATCACACTGATAAGCGTTTACTTGTATACTCGTTCATTTGCTCGCGCGTGTCCTCCGCGAGCGCGTCGCTCCAGATGAATTATGCCCGTAAAGCGTGCCGATTCTACCAGCCCCGCCTATTTTCGTGTTTCGCTTTTACCCTTCACTTTTTCCATTCTTTTCTCCGTGTGCGTTTGTTGCGCGTGCTCGCTGATCGAAGGTACACGAGCAACGAAGAAAAGGTTTCGAAAAGGCAAAAGCAAAAAACGCACGAAAGCTTCGTACCTTTTCATCTTTCTTCCTTATTCTCTGTTATTTCTCTTTATTTCTTTCTCTTTCAAACACGTACTCCGTCAATGAGTAAAGATACAACAGTAAATCTCAATAATTTCAATTGCCATTAATTTTGTAGTCTATCATTATCGTTAATAATAATTGCTAGTTTCATAATGAACTATGTTGAGTTAGTACCATTTTTCTATTATTTAGAATGCTGTAATGAGAGCTTTACATTTTGTACTCGGGTACAATATATTTCGTTTTTTTTCCTTTTCTCTTTCTTTTCTCTCTCTCTCTCTCTCTCTCTTTACATCTTTCTTTTTCTCTTCTATTCTTTTCCTTGATGAGTTCTGTTACAACATACAAATGCCATTTCATGATAAATTTAAAGAAGATAAAGAGATATCTTTCGAATATTCGCTAGCTAGCATGAATATCCGACAATTATCATCGTCGACCTAAGTAACAATTTCTTATATTTTATTCTTCCTTCTTTAAAATTTCAGTGCATTTTAATGTAAAATTTATACAAGTAAATTTACACATATTTAAATATTTCACCATTAATAAAAAAAAAAAAAAAAAAAAAAAAAAAATCATGCATCTTAATACTTGTGCTATCTTTTTTAATATTTGCCAATATTATAATTGTTTTTAAAGGATCTCAATAACTGAGTATACAACGAAGTTATTTTATGAAACAAATTAACACCTGTGTAAAATATAAATTCATTATTTTTTAGTCATTGTATATAATACGAAAAGGATCCATTACACTCTTTATCCCATTTCGTTTCGACTTACACGGCACCGTGCACACGACTTTTGCGTTTCATTCCGCGTAGTACGCGTGCGTCCGCGACTCATAAATAATCTCGAAACATGAATATCACAAAGACCCTCGCCCTTCTCCCTTCTCTCTTCTTCACCTCTTTTTCTCTACAGTGTCCTCACCCTTAGAACCAAGCGTACGAGCGTATACGCGCCTTTTTGTTTTTTTCTTTCCTGCGTTTTCTAGCTTGGAGGGAAGAAGAAAAACCGTGCGTCGTTTCGGTAGTAATTAAGACCAGATTCTCCCCTCCTGGCTTTCCCTTCTTTTGTCCCATTCTTTCTTGCTTTTATCGCGCTTTTCTCTTTTTTCTACTTTCTTTCCTTTTCTCGTGTTCTTTGTTTCGCATAAATTAATAAATACTCGTATGCGTTTCTATAGACGATTGAGTTTTAAAGCCAATACTCCCACTCGAAAGAATTCAAAGATTGCCGTTTGATCTGGGAATTTGTTTTCTTTTTTTTTTTTTTGTCCACCGTTGTTTTTTTTGTTATTTTTTTGTTTTCATTTTTTGTTTTCGTTTTATTTCGTTTTATTTTATCTTATTTTTTTTTTTTTTGCTTCATTCCAGCGTAAAGAACTGCAAGTTAATTCTTTATCCCTTTAGAATGGCTGAGTAACTTGTATTTTAAAAGTGTTTACTTATGCGAGGAATTGTTAAAATACGGTACTTTATGAATCGATAGAGTTTTATAAATGGATAAACGTATGGATATTTGTGTGAAAATGAGTTTTTAATGTTTATTCGAGATATCGACTTCTCCATTGTTTCAATTTTCAACCTAGCATCCTACTTTATTTTCACGTGACTCGTGGTTAAAGAATACATTTCATTTCGAAGTAAAATATCGTATATTTTTCTCTCTTCCTTTCTATTTCTTTTCTATCTCTATCTCTATCTCTATTTATCTCTTTCTCTTTTTCTATGTCTCAGTTTACATTTTTCTTTTTGGTCGCGATGTTCGCTCAGATTTTCTTCTCTCATGCCCTGGAAAAATGGGTCACTCTTGGATGGAATTCGCACGAGCTACGCTGGCCGTCGTATCCGGTGACAACTCGAGGCAATCACCAGGAATCCAGCGCGTCTTGGCGAACGTGCTTCGCGTTTGCAAACCTTCTTCTTTCTTCTTTCACGTTACTATTTTTCCTTTCCCTTTTTCTTCCTTTTCATCCTACCGTTATTTTCGTGAATTAAAACGATAATTAAAAATGACCAAATTGAAAAGAAGTAAAAAAAGAAAAAAAAAACGCTTCTGTATCTAGGTCAGAAACTTAAGAAAGAAGTTTTAAAAAGACATTGTCAAATTTCGTAGAAGTATATATTGCACTATCAATGCAAAATCAATTTTAAAGTGTATTACATAACGTTCAGTTGAATAAGTAAACGTATATGAAAAATGAAATAAAACTTTATAATTAGCATGTCATTATATTTTATCACGTACTCGAAAGTATATTAAAGGTTCTTTCGTTGGGAATGTAGGTACGCTTTATAACGCGAACATTGCTCGTAACCGAGTCAGGATAATTGGGGTGAAATTGAGCGGTATAACGTTCGTTGTTATCTATTCGAAAGAAAGAAGAACGGAAAGGAGAGGAAAAGGAAGAGAGAGAGAGAGAGAGAGAGAGAGAGAGAACTCGTCCGGTTTTCGTTTCGACGTTAACACCGAATGAAATCCCTCTTTCCGTCTTCACATTCTCGTAAAATTTTTTTCCTTCATGAAGCGAAGACTTCCCGTCTTTTAAACATCGAACTATCGACTTCCTGAAAGGATCTTGATCGTAAAACGATTAACGATCGAACACCACGGATCGAGAAATGTAGCGGTAGCCAATAAAATCGTTGCCCATCGAGATAAATGCTCGATTGCAATCGAGCTACGAAAGAAATGGCTATGAAAGGAAATGAAAATAAAATAGGAGATAAGAAATTTGAAATAAAAAGGGAAGAACTTTTGAAAAACTTTTGAGAAGATGGAGGAAGAGGCCAAAATCGACGTACTGAAAATTAACGAGAATTTCAGGAGAGATGCAAATATCTCGTGAGCCAGGGCAATGAAGCGTACCGGCGAGCTCCACCTTGATCGTGTTGCACCGTTGGAACTTGGGTGGTACTCTCTAGAATTCACCGCGAAAATAATTGCAGAATCTCTCCCTGCCTCTGTGTTCGAGGAACAGGAGAACGATGGCGGAAGGTGTAGAGAGGAGAGGGTGAGATAGAGATTGAAAAAGAAAGAGAGAGAGAGAGAGAGAGAGAGAGAGAGAGAGAGAGAGACAGAGGGTGGAGTCCGAACGTCCTGGATATTTCATACCATAACGTAACTCTACAATTATCTTGGTGCGCGAATATTTTCATCGTGTTTGTGAAATTATCTAATTTTCGTTCCTTTCTCTCTCTCTCTCTCTCTCTCTCTCTCTCTCTCTCTTTCTTTTTCTTTTTTTTTCTGTTTTGCGAATGCTTATAGCGCGAACGATAGCAATTGTCTGAGTTGCAAATCTTAGTTAGACCTCTTTATCTTTCTTTCCTACTTTTCCGCCCCTCCCCCTCCTCTCTCACCCCTTCATTCTTTGTTTTTTTTTCTCTCATTAGTATTCTTCTTTTCTGATAGATATTACATGTATTTCTTTAATTATGAAGCTACGATATAAAAGATATCGAAAAATATAATTTTTTATTGATATCACTTTACACGATTCACCCTTTACGTATATATTATTTATATTATATTTTGTTCTCTCTCTTTCTTTTATAAAACTTTTTCGTCTTTCGTCTTTATAGACGAAAAAGTTTTATAAGAGAGAGAGAACAAAAAAAAAGGGAAAGAAAGAGAGAAAAATCTTTCGTACTCGTTACGGAAAAAGCGTGTTCAGCTTGGTCCGTTTGCATACCCGTAACTCTTGGCCTCCGCGTTAACCTTCTGACCTGAAAACCGAAACTACACATTCTAACATTGCCTAGCAATATTTTTTCATTTTTTTACATCGGGAAAACTCAAATTTACGATGCGAATGGTATTAAAGAGGCAAATCCGTGATTTTTACGCATCGTGATATTCGACATCTTTTTAATGATCGCATACGTGGCGTGTTCGTCAAAATATTCCCTTTAATCCGGCTATTGAACGAAAACCAACCAATCGTTTATTGATTCCATTAAATCCGTAAAAGTTTAGCCGCGCTAATGGAACAATAAGAGAAATTTTATGATTGTTAAGCTTGACGATCATTTTAAATTCGAACGTCAAACTTAAAATCATATACTGAACCGTCTGATATCCTTCATAATTTTGTTCAGAATAAAATTTATATGATCAAAATGATACGTTGATCTGGCCTCGATATAAACTGATATAATAAAATTAACTTGTTGATATTTCACGTATATCCAACGCGTTCATATTATTGTAGTCTTTGTTGCGGTACGCCGCATCTTCGTATTTTCTTTGAGCAACGTAATCTCATAGAAATGGTCACGCGTGCGATAGCAAATACCAAAAATTGTTTTATCCTCTTAATAAGCAGCACACGAGAGTACGGTTGGATAACGTAATCGCGGGGTAGGGATATTTTTATTTTACACGCTCTTTTTCCCTCGTGAATTTTATGCAGTGCACGAAAGTAATATTTACGGAGGCCCAACGCCACCCGTAATAATCTTAAATTCCCGGTGCATGCGTTTATTAAATAAATTTCCTCTAATTACCTTGTCTCGCCCGGTTTATTCGTTGCACGTGAACGAAAAAATTACGATTATACGTACGAACGAGGTTTCGCGTCGACTGAGAAAGTAAGATAGCGGAGGAGGACGAGAGGGAGGAGATGGAAAAGAAGAAGGTTGGACCTTCTCATTTCCTAGAATAAGGGAGGCCAACCAAAAAAACACGACGATGAACGCTCGCAGTATACACGCTGATCTACTCCATGAAATATCCAGACAACATTGTTGATCTTTCTATTCTTCGTATTCTTGTACTCGTTCGATCATCCTTGGGAAACAACACGTGCTGCACGAATTTTCTTGAAAGAGATGCGTCCTGCTTCTGCACACAACCGATAATTTTCTATAAAATTAGATATATTATAAAGAAACTATTAAAACCTTATTATTATAATTATAATTACAATTCTTTTAATATTACAATGAATAACTCGACAATTTTTTTTCCCCTCTTAAATTAATTATTTTTATTTAAATATTTATACGATTATAACGTTCAAAGGATTAACAAATTTTTTTAAATAGTCAAACATATCCATTTGTATTTACTTTCATTTTTATAGTAACATTTGATCAAAGTGATCTTATCTTGACAAGAAAGGAATGCTTTTCATGGTCCAGATGGGAGCTCGAATGAAAGCCCTTTGAAGAGATTTTGTTCCGTCCTCTCGGACCTCGGAGATCGCAAGAACGAAGGAAAAGAGAGGGCTAAGAAAGGTAGGAACGTTCGTATTAGGCGGTGAAACAAATTGAGGGCCTCTCGCAATCTTCAAGGACGATCTATCGTTTGGGCCCGGGTTGGATAGGCAAGAGTCACGTTCCCCCGGGAGCATAGCTCGAGCTCGTGCGATCGAGAAGGAAGGAAGAACAGCCGAACGTCGAGCCGGTCGGCGGCAGGCAACTTCGTTCGTGCTTATAGTTGTCCGCTTCCTTTTTCAGTCGGCTGCCACGTTCCTAACGGTGATTATTAATTACCGGACGCGAAGCTCCAAGATGGTTGGACGAAGCTGAGCTCGAGATATCTAAGGACTGCGAGTTATCGATCGTTAAGCTATCATCCTTCACATCGATAAGTCGATCATTTTGTGCTCTTTTAAAACGATTCTATATATTCAACGATTCAAATTCTTACGAAACATATTTTATTACTTGTACAACTATTTCTTATGATTGAATTTAATAGCTTAAAATATTCTTCTCTATCTTCGACGAAAAGTAGAAAAATATATATCTCGACTGTTCTCCTTCATAGATACGACGATTAATAGCGGAAACTATAGAAAATAACAATTGCCTATCATCTTTCTTACCAGCGTAAAACTACGATCTTATTTCTCGTGCTGATCAAAACGTAGCGCAAAGCCGAACCGACGAGTATCGTGAAGTTCACCCCTCCCCCTCCCCCCCGCCTATCTCTCTCTCTCTCTCTCTCTCTCTCTCTCTCTCTCTCCTCTCTTCAAGAATTATTACCCGCCGCTATAATTTCACGGCAGTTCTGAATCAATCTTTCATAACGCACACTTTTTACAGGCTATATTGTCTTATTTCCAGGCGTGGCTACGAGCGCCGAGAGAGAAGAATGAAGAAAGAGGCACGTACGAAGAGGAACGGCGCTTCTTCTCTCTCTCTCTCTCTCTCTCTCTCTCTATCTATCTATCTATCTGTCTGTCTCTCTCTGTCTGTCTGTCTGTCTACGTTCTTTCCTCTTTTATTCGCACTTTCCTTCCCTCCGAAACAACGAGCCATGCGCTCACAGCTGACCCCTCAAATTCGATTTTACCCGTAGAATAACGCCAGGCATTCTTTCTCTCTCTCTCTCTCTCTCTCTCTCTCTCTCTCTCTCTTCTTTCTCATTTTCTCTCTTTTACTCTTTACTTGCTCTCTTCCTCTTTCGGTACAGCTCTTAAAGGGAAAAGGACGCCGTAAAAGGTACGAGTTGGCACTTAGGCTTTATCGCCGGAACTTAGGCTCTCATTGCTATCAAGCGCGGGTAACGCACGCCTTTACCCCCTCCCTTATTTCCCCTTACACCAACCCCTTTCTTCCGCCTATACGAAATGTGTCGGTTTTATGTTCATTTTTATGGTCGCTGATTACCAGGTACGCTAAATAACCATCGCGTCCGATCGTCCATGCTCTTTCGTAACCGGATCGAGAAGATCGGTGCACACAATGTACTTTCGATAACCGTTCGCGCACGCCATTGATCCTAATTGCGACGTTTACTACCTATTGGCCCTGCATTACATCAAAATTTATTTATTTAGTTATGTTAATCAATTTCACTCGACGAGTCCTGACAAGGAATGATTTAAAAGATTAATCTAACGAGTTAATTAATTTCTCCTAATTAATCAGGGTTAAAAAAAAAAAATAATGAAGACTATATTACTTGTTGGACATCTTTATTATTTGACGGAAAAAGAGAAATCTTTAATATGATATTGATGTCTTACTGTACATATATAACTTCGATATTATAATGTCTCGTCTCGATTCCTTCGGATTCAGAGTCGTAAAGTCAACACGCGATAAGGACGCTGATACAAGCAGATTCGTAGTCCGTTGAAGCTCGAAGAATTCGCGAGGTCCTTTCGAAGAGCGTGATCGAGCAACCGTTCCCGATATTAAAAGATGGTACACTCGTGAGCCCTTAATATCTTGCTCGAGGGTAAAAATTTGCATCGAAAGCGAAAACCGGAGGAAACTGGAAGACGCGGTTAGCGGTGGTGAAGGGTAGACAGGGGCGAGTCAATAAATGGAGAAGAAGAAGAGGAAGAGGAAGGGGTCGAAGTAAAAGCAATCGAACAAAACTCGACGAGTTGACGAAGCGATCGAGCTCTCGAATACTTTCGTCTTGCATAAAACATTCGCTACTTTCGAGTAACGTAATTCCGTATATACCATAACCAGTTTTATCGTTCACGTAAGCAAAATTCTCTTTAAGGAGTCCATCGACGGTAAACACGAGTTATAGTAATAAGTTTTTCCGTAAACAATAATGTATTACGTTTATAAAACTTGTTGAGGGTGCTTTGAATGGACCCATAAAATACGGTAGTTGTAAATTGAAGGAAGTACTACGTAAAATTATCGATATATGATGAATCATAAGAAGTTGGTTCTCAATTAATCCATAATCAATTGCTCTTGCAATTAAGCTCGTCTTCTCTAAGACTGATCGACGATCGTGATATTAAAAATTCCTATCATGCTTTATAATTCACTTGCAATCAAGTTCAGATCGTTCTTATGATTATTATTATTATTAATATAAAAGCTTTAATATGTTTGTTTCTAATTTCTCAAGAACTTTTACTATTTTTCTTCAATTCAAATGAAATTTTCTGTAATTGTTCTTTATGATACGGCGGAAAATTTGGTCTATTTAATTTGCGATTAAAACAGGCCACAAGGCTTTAAATGAAAGAGAGAAAATGAAAAGAGAAAGTCAATGTGAAGTACGAAATGAGACAGAGAGAGAGAGAGAGAGAGAGAGAGAGAGAGAGAGAGAGAGGAAGAAATTGTGAAGTTGGTTACACTAGAGATGCATTCATTGACTGAATGATTCGTGATCGTGATTTATGATCTGTGTTCCGTGTCCTGTATTCCATGTTGTATGTTACGTGTATCGTGTACCATATTCTGTGTTCTGTGCTTCGAGTTTCGTATATCGTTTTCTGTGTTCTGCATCTTGTATATCATTGGCACAATGATATACAAGATAGCCTCTTTTCTACGGATTCAATGACTTGAGTTCGAAATCCAATTCGAAAAAAAATTTTATTTCGTAAATTCCAGTGGTTCTCGATTTTTCAACATACGAATGATATTTTAAGCACATTTTTGCACTTTCTCAAACTATTGACCATAGAACTCAGGCAGTGGAAAAATTTTTATTTTACATTTCATAAACGTTACATATGATCTGAAGTAAAAGCGAATGCTTGATATATTATTTCGAAAAAGAAAGAAAAAAAGAAAAGAAAAAACGAAAAATAGTACAAGAATGTTATTTTAAACCTTAACTGTCCATCGTGCTTGATGGGATATATACTATTGATACTATTATCAGTGTTGCTTTTTTATGATTTATTCATTTAAATATTTTTTTAAGAATAAAAATAGCAATAAAGCGCACACACGCACACACGCAATTGCA
Organism: Vespa velutina; assembly: GCF_912470025.1. Taxonomy (NCBI): domain Eukaryota; kingdom Metazoa; phylum Arthropoda; class Insecta; order Hymenoptera; family Vespidae; genus Vespa; species Vespa velutina. The sequence goes on along the minus strand of NC_062192.1, from coordinate 4,029,291 downwards.
ATTTTGTCTTGTGAAATAATGTTTAAAAAAAATTCTCGTCCTTTCGAACATGAAATTCGAAAGCCGTGGGAACGCACAGGATTTATCGATCGACGAGTTTCACGTCGTCGATACCATTATAGCAGAACTCTTTAAAAAGAGCGTCGTGGTATATAAAAGGTTTCTCTCAGGGCTGCATGGCATCTTCTTTCGAACGATAAACCCCGCAAAAGGAAGGATCCTGCCAGTTAATCTTGGCCAAGGAGATCTTCCGTTTTCAAGGATAATTAAGGATCCTTGGAACGTCTGCGACCCTCTGATACGAGACAGAAGTCAATTAATAATCCTTTGTGAAGGAGTCAGTTTAGTCCGCCACGTATAGTGACTATATAATATCTTTAGCCGAGCATTGGTTCGAGGCCGCTATTCAAGATCGTCCCTGGGACAATGGCTCCTTAATCCGAAATTTTTTTCAATTATCCCAGAGAATCGCTGCCTCGAACGCCTTCCTCGAGAGCACCTTGGAAGCTAATTAAACTTATTTCAAAATTCGCCGCAATTCCTCCCGCAAACATTCGCCATTGTTAGCCCGCCCATCCGACACATTTTCTCCACGAAGCACCTTTTCATCACGAAATATTTCGATCGTTTGCAAACTAATTATCATCTTCCCATAGTCTTTGAGATTACTTATATCAAAGAAGAAGATACGCCTCTCGCGTATGTTCATACGTATCTCACAAAGGATATTATACCGTTTGTATAAAAGCGACAACGATTCTCAAGTCGAGCTTCGAACAAATACGACACTCTACGACTACGATGCGACGAAACGGCTGGAAGCTTTTTGAAACAGTTTGCGCAACGGTCGCTGTTTTCCTGTAAATCCTCTTAAAACTTTATATAAGCCGTTTTAATTTGCACGTTTCTGTAGTTATAGTTTATTGTACCTATTCCACGAGCGACACGATCGAATAAATCTGTGAATACTTCGTAACTTATCTAACTCTATGAAGTTTCGAAGTTTACACGGAGGGGATTCGGACATCACCCCAAAGTCAGTTATATAAAATTAATGTTTTTCATGTTTATCGTAAGAAGAAATCAAGATTCTGTTTCTGTTGCCTATATGATTACATAAAGAACGTTGGAAACGATTTGAATCCATAGCGACAGCTGCAGATGTGTGCATACCTAGCAGATGTTCAATTGAAACAGGAGGCAAATGTCAGGCCAGGATATCTTTATCTTTAAAATGACAACTTGTGCTTCCTCGAAAATCCGCTTAATCTGTGAATTCGGTCCACATGGGAAATCGAATATTCTCGCATACATTCATTTGGTTTATCTCATATTTGAAAAGTAAATAATTCTTATCAGATTCGACGAGGACTTTGTGGTCCTTCAATCGGTAACGCTTACTAAACGATAATATTATAGGTTTTATTATTATGTCATGTTAGTAAACGAGCGTAACGAAATAACCGTAATTACGGAGAAACTCATTAGTCTTCCAATTAACGCGAGAGTAATTTTTAATTAGTACGAACAAATTGTTTCTCAAATTTTAATCTTTGATCATAATTACTGTTCCGACTTTGGATGGATATAATTTATTGATACACACGCTTATTAAAATTGTCACTTTTAAAATTAAACTTTTAAATTTTAGACATTTGAACAATCCTAAAGTTATTCGATTGTCAATACAATTTTAATTTTTGTAAACAAGTTTTGTATAGCGTTTATTCAATCGTATCGTGTATCGTTTATAAATGAATTGTAATCATTGAAAATCCATTATTAGCAAAACAATGATCATACCTTTGCAATAAGATGATAAACATTAGCAGTGAAGCATTAAAAATTTTTCAACGGGATTTTTCAGAAAAAGAAAGCTTCCGTTCCAAACATTATCGTACTGAATGCTTTTGTGCTTTGAAATTCGTTAATGCGCTAACTAGCCCCCGTATTATACTATCAACAGTGATCCTTTAGTTATTATCGGCGTGCACAACTCATAACTCGTGCGTATGGACGCCTATAGAAACGAACTCGTCGAATAGTTCATCGCAATTATATTTCATATCTTCGACATACAGGCACGAGTCATTTCAAGCTAGACGCACGCTTGCTCATCCGTCGGCCTCGTTCTACGTATTCAATTTTTATTATCGCGAGATACTCTACTCCTGGGTGCTACATAATCACGTTTGACGCTTCGTCGCACTCAGAAATTAGCTCGCGGGGCCGGCCTTGAAATTATTATAAAACGCTTTACTCAGTGAACTACTTGAATCTTCTGCATCGCCGATAACGAAGCCTTTAGGAGTTCATGCGTATGCTTCATTTTCTGAAACTAACTCTAACTCTCTCTCTCTCTCTCTCTCTCACTCTCTCTCCCTCTCTCCCCCTCTCTCTCTCTCTCTCTATCTTCTTCTCTGTCCTTTTCATTTTGAACGAACAATATTTTATAATTTCGAGAGAAGAAATCTCGATTTCTCTTGGATCATTTTAAACACTAATTATTCATTGCGTTAAGATATTTAAATTTAATGTAATTATATTTTTATTAAGGATAAATCGTGAAAGTTCAAATAGTGGAAAAGAAGAGTATTCAGTCAAATAAAAAGGTTAATTTCTTTTTTTAAGAAAAAAAAAAAAAAAAAAAGAAAAAAAAAAACAGACAATCTCGTGAGTTTCCGTGCATCAATCGATCCGTGTACTTCTACATGCGAGGGCTATTCTACGTAACCGATACGCATTCATCACCGTTAACTGGATGTGCGGACAGGCAGTTGCCTGAGGGCGATCCATCCGGTCAGCCGTTGATTTTGTCAATCAGCTACCGACACGGCTTCCTGCCAAGAACTGCTTTAAAGCCCACGATTGTACGATTTTGACCACTTATAAATCAAAGTTTTATAACTTAATGTTTAATCCATATTATAATACGTTAATATACTTTTAATAAATCAAATCAAAGTTCAAACAATAATACATTATCTTTATCATTATATCATTACATCTTACAATATAATAATTCTAATATCAAAATCATCGTCGAATTTGTAATTTTGTTAAAACATTCCCCTCAATGATATCTACCAGTCAAGATCGAGTTACTTATCCACCGTTCACTTCAGACGTTATATCAACAAACGTTCGAAGGACGCTCGACGATCTGAAAAGCGTCTAGGAATTTCTTGAGTTTATCCAAGAGATAGAAAGGGAAATAGAGATAGATAGATATATAGAGAGAAAGAGATAAAGAGATAAAGGGAGAAAGAGAAAGAGAGGGAGAGACAGAGAGAGAATGAGAGAAAGAGAGAGAAAGAACGAACGAACGAACGAACGAAAGAAAAAGAAGAGACGGGGGTGCGAAGGTCTTCTAAGTAGATAGAAGCGACGTTGCAGTCTACTCGAAAAGTCGTGGCACCTGTAAACGTCTTCGATCGGCGAAACGAGTAAGGAAAGAAGAAACGCGACAGATTAAGGGCACCCGGTAAACACGGTTGGCAAATATCGAGCCGTACGTCGTCGACTGGGACGGTCTTAAAAATAACAGACTTTTCTGAAAGCTCGACAGACACGTCGGCGCGTCATCCTCTCGAAATGAAAGGGAGACTCCGAGAAATGCTTTCGTAAAGTAACGTTCTCCTTTTTCTTCTTCTACTTTCTTCTTTTTCTTCTTCATCTTCCTTCTCTCTCTCTCTCTCTCTCTCTCTCTTTTTCTCTCTCACTTTCTTTCTCTTCTGCAAGTCGCTCTACAGAGCCGTAGCGTGTATGTTATGATACCGCGCGTTTACGTGTTTGCTTTCTCATGCGGAAAGAAGAAACACGAAACGCTCGACGGCTGCTGCGAGAAGTCGTCGACTCACCGGAATGGAAGGCGTTGCAAACGTTTGTCGATGATGACGATGACGATTATGATGATGATGATAATGATGATGATGATGATAATGATAAAAATTCTACATCAGGAGAGCAAAGATATCATTCTTCGCATTCTTGTCTCTCGTATATACGTGAATTTAGTTTGTAGAAAAACAAATGATGTAGATATATTTCGATTAAAGAATTAAATGGATATGAATATTAAAATGATTTCAAATCATGAATCACTACGAGACAAAAATATTAGATAGGTGTATCGTTGGTATATCGTAGATGTAAGAAAAACGTAGAAATATCGATTCGTTCTCGAGCCTGACGGAGTAATACTCTCGATTTTTCTTGATCGAGGAGAAGACGCTGGGATAAAGGAAATAGGTGGGTGAATTAGAGAACAGGGAGAAAAAAGCTTAGCTTGGAGAGAAGAACAAGTTGGTGGTTTCGATCTACCGCCTGGAAATCAACGTCGACGAAAAAGAAAGAAGAGAAAAATAAAAGGAAAAGGAAAAAGTAAGAAAAAAGAAGAAGTGTAAGAAGAAGAAGAAGAAGAAGAAGGAGGAGGAGGAGGAGGAGGAGGAGGAGAAGGAGGAGGAGAAGTAGTAGCTCAACGAAGAAACGAAGGAGACGATGAAAAGCTGGCGTTGCGGAAAAATCCGTAATAATTCGATAAGCGGTCGGCCGGGGCTCGTTTAATAAGTTGGACAAATGTTTTGTCGCGCAAGGAAGGACTTGGATCCTGGAACATGTACCAGAAGCGATCTCGTCGTTTTACTTTTTCTTTCAGATTTAGCCGTCTCACTATAAGACGTTACGCTAGAGTGCAAGGAAAACGAAACAAAAAAGACTCTATCAGCCCCGAGGGGTAGATCGTAAAGTAAAAGGGTGAGAGAATAGAGAAGTTGGTCGCTGAGTATCGATCGACGACATTTTGTCATCGGTTGTAGTTACTGAGATCGTAGTTTTCGTTTCTTAGAAACCGAGATACGCCTTCGTTGGGGAAAACATAACCGGCGGCTTTTTCCTGCAAAAATGCGACCACTCGTTGAATTTAAACTACGCGATTTACGTAAAGAGTACTCTCCCGGCGTGCTGCCGGATTTACATGAACGCTAACACGAGTACATGATTCTTCGGTTGGTGGACGATAATTAAGTTGGTAAATATTTAATGTCTCTTGAAAATATAAGAGACATTCTTTTCTCGATATTAATATGGTCGAGAAGATTTACGAAAGAAATTTTTTAACAATAAAAAATTATTTTACCTTCTTACGTTTCTCTTTATTTGTTTACTAGAGTTGACATTTTATCTCATCGTGAATATAAAAATCGTACTATTAACTGCATAATATTATTTCTATATATTTAATATCACATACCGTATACCGTGAATATCCTTATTACATATTAATTCATCCTATCTTAATCTGATGCATGGAAAAGTTGCTACCAAAACGTTTTTAAGAAGAAGAAGAAGAAGAAGAAGAAGAAGAAGAAGAAGAAGACAAGACCAGTAGGGTTACGGCGGCACAAGTTTAATAATGGTTCGGTATGATAATTGAGGCATAAAAGATCGAGTAATCTTCCTCGGCACGATTTGCCGAGGAATGGTGGATGGTTGGACGGGTAGAGGGGAGAAGAGAGAAAGGTAGGGCCGGTAGAAGAGGATCTCGGTGCGAGTAGTCGACTCGAGTAGTCGGTGCGAGTCAATTTACGGCGGAAAATAGCGACGTGAAATTGTTTCGTCTAAGGTAGTGGTTAATTTAGCCTCGGATTCCACGGCGGTGGCAAAGGAGAACAGGACAGGGGGATTTTATCTTATATGCCTTGGTAGAGCTACCGCTTCGTGACGCTTAAAGCTACTAGCAAGCAACGCAGACTCCTGCCTATCGTGCAAATCGGAATGAAATTTTCCGCGAATGAACGTGAACGTGGGTGCGCGATGCTCGCCACTCGGTTAGGGTTATTAAATTAGACGGTTATTACCATCTTCCTCGAGGAGACGACCTCACTCTCTTACGCTTCACCGAGCATCTAAGAAACGCCGAGGTCACTCCCTATCCTTTTCTACTCTTACCTTCTTTCTCATTATCTGCTTTTTTATCTGTTGCCATTTTTTCTACGATAATTGTAGCATGCTACTTCTAATCCGATTAAAGCACGCGAAACTGGTTCTTAAGCGTTAACTGTATTGGCTATATATGATGCAAATTGCATATCGGACTTGGGAATGTATTAAGCAGGAAATTACCTTTGATCTTTCATAAAAAAAAAAAAAAAGAAAAAGAAAAAGAAAAAGGGAAAAGAAAAATGTACGATGCATTTGTCATGGAGATGATTTTACTACTTGAACGTTTGAACCTCAGGAGTGCCATTTAAAATACATATGTATGTATATTAATGCTTTTCCCTTTGTTGATTAACCTTTGGTTTTACCTCTCATCGGTTACGTACTCGACGTTTTCGAAGAGGGAGGTTCCTGGCCAGAAACGTATTAGAATGATCGGAGCGCACATTTTGCAACGTCGACGGCGACGTCCGCAGAGCTCGGACCAAATGACCGGTCATAAAAGTTATAATGAGCCTGGTCCATAGTCTCGATCGAGAAGAACGCTTGCTTACCAGGAACGCTTTCTTATTCCATCAAGGAGCACTCGGTGTGCGTACACCTTGTTTCTTCCCTTCCTTCCCCACCTTTCTCGCCTTTCCACCAAACTCCACGTCGTCCGTCAGTCGTCCTCTCCAGTCGTTCTTCCTTTCCCTCGATGGCAATCCATCCATCCGCTTGTGGTCCGCTTCGGTTCGTTCTTTCTTTTTTGACTCCCTCGCTCTTCTCTTCCATGCGTTCCGGCATTGGGTACAGTTGAGATAATCAAAAAGAACTCTCTGCGTTCGCTCGAACTTCTGGAATTCCTGTCCGATCCTCGACGTGTCGTATACGTCTATATGTGTGAATGTGTATCTATTGTATATATATATATATATTTATGTATGTATTCAAGGATAGTCGGTCAGCAATACAACTTCGGTAAAAGAAAAATTTCTCTTTGTTCGTCCTCGAAACGACAAGAAATAAGCGGAAATACCAAGATATTTCCACCGATCGTCCAAGTTTCCATTCGATTTATTGCGAGATCCCTTTCATCCATTTCTAGTTGATTCTAATAAAGTTCGAATATCGAATTTACTTAACTGTATAAATCGTAATAAAATATTAAAAATGTAGTATTCGAATATATTGAAATTTTTAAACAACAATTAATAGTTTTACTTAATTGCTGTAAAACCTCTTGGAAAATTGATATATTACCTAAGATAAAAAAAAAAAAAAAAAGCAAAAAAACGGAAAAAGGAAAAAGAAATAGAACATATTTATAGCATGAAAGTTCAAGCATATTTTTCAAGTTTAGGAAGCAGTCATTCAAATCCCCTCAAAAAAAAAGACAAGGAAAGAAAGAAAGATATTTCCGGCACGGCCTATATTCGGTCTTAGTTTCTTTTTATGTTCCCTGTCACATTAAATTCTTCTAAAGGAGCATGCTGGCGCCTAACAACGAAATCAACGAACGAATAAGACTCTCCTGTGATCTTTTTGTCGCTTCCCTCATAACCAGGCGAGAAAACGATCAACGAGAGAATCCATCATACGGAGATTTCGCGCGGCAGTTTTCGTTTTTGCGTCACGCACTGTACCTGGCCGAAGAGTGGAGAAGAGAAAGAAGAAGAAGAAGAAGAAGAAGAAGAAGAAGAAGAAGAAGAAGAAGAAGAAGAAGAAGAAGAAGAAGAAGAAGAAGAAGAAGAAGAAGAAGGAGGAGAAAAGAAATGGAGTAGGATGGAGTAACCAGCCGTCGCCGTCGTCGTTGTCGTCGTTGTCGTCGTCTTCCTTCTTCTCCTCCTCCTCCTCCTTCTCCTTCTCCTTCTTCTTCTTCTCCACCTCCTCCTCTTTGTCCTTCTCCTCCTCCTTCGACCATGGCGTGCAATCTACAGAACGGTTGATTTTTTCTTCCCTTTTCATTCCTGTCCCTTCCCTTCGCCTCATTCTCTCTTTCCATCTTCTTCTTCTCTTTCTTTCTTTCTTTCTTTCTTCTTCTTTCATTCTATGCACTGCTCCATCGACAGAGTGGTAGTAGTAGTGGTAATAGTAGTAGTAGTAGTAGTAGTAGTAGTAGTAGTAGTAGTAGTAGTAGTAGTAGTAGTAGTAGTAGTAGTAGTAGTAGTAGTAGTAGTAGTAGTAGTAGTAGTAGTAGTAGTAGTAGTAGTAGTAGTAGTAGTAGTAGATGTAAGATACGTAGATGTGAGTACGAGAGGAACATATAGAAATACAAAGACGTTCACCACCTCGTCCAAGCGACTAAGGGGCGAAAAGAAGCATCCTCGGGCATTCTCTTTACGCTCGTTCTTTTGATTCGTCTCTCTCTCTCTCTCTCTCTCTCTCTCTCTCTCTCTTTCTTTCTCCCCCTTACTACTTTCTGTTCGTACGTGGTCCATTCTTTTGCCGATACTCCGCTCACTTTTTCGAGACTCGCACGCACTTCTCGAGGCACTCTCCGGTACTCTCGCGCGCGTGGTAAAGCGGAGGTGGTGTTGGTAGAGGTACAGGAGCAGGTGGAGATAGAAAGGTTTCTCCTTCCTCCTTCTTCTTCTCCTTCTCCTTCTCCTTCTCCTTCTCCTCCTCCTCCTCCTCCTCCTCCTCCTTCTTCTTCTTCGTTCTCTTTATCTCTCCGCCTCTTTCTCTTTCGAGCTGCCTCGAGAATGGTCGCTGTGGAATTACGGCGAGCGCAAAGTCGCGGCTAATGAAGTCGCAATTCAGCCATTTTACCATTCGCCGATTCGACCGCGGCTCTCTGAATCGAGAAAGAGAAAACATGGGAGTGAGAGAGAGAGAGAGAGAGAGAAGAGAAGAGGAACGCGTACTCACTGCTTTCGTTCCTTCGTTCCTTCGTTTGTGCATGCGTGCGAAGCGAGAAAAGGAAGAACGAATGAGAGAAAAAAGATATGAAAGAAAGAAAGAAAGAAAGAAAGAAAGAGAGGGAGAGAGAGAACGAAACCCTAAGAGGAAGATGCTGCACAATCTAAGTGAACGTGGACACATTTAAATAGGCCTCCTCGATTAAAGACTACATCTTGAAAAATGAACTACTATTGCCTCAGTGACTTTATCGCGTAGAAATATTTTACATAAAAAAGAAATGTAATTTTTCTTTTTTCCTTTTTTACGAATACGTTAACGATCTTACGGAATGTAATTTTCATTGAAATAACATAACTTTAGTGTAATGACGTAACGATACATAGGAGCAGATGTTACGTTGAAATATGATCGTATTATATGGTAATGATATCGCAGCATCTAATCTCGTGATATGAAAAATTTAGTAGGTTGAATTTTAAATAAAATGAGTGTGGAAATAAAAGGGAATGTTTTGTGAATAAGTTTATCATTTGATGTTCTTTCATGGTGGTAAAATTTGTATATATATGTATGTGTGTGTATATATAGTTAGTTTCATATATCATAATACGTATTCTGCTTTAACTTGATACATTTACATATTTGATACTTGTATTAATTCGTTCGATAAAATATATGTTGCAATAATAAAACGAATCGATTGAATGAAATCTACATGTTAAATGCATAAATTATTTATATATGTATTGAACTGCCAACACCGTTAAGATTATATGACCTTGACTTACGAGTTTTATATATCATATGGATAAAATATGATACCTTGTTTAATTTATCACAAATCAATATAGATTTTTCTTTGATCGAAATAAAATTCTATGTTCGTGGATTTTTGACGATCCATTAATGGGATATATATTTGGTATTAATGCATTTTTTATTCATATCTTTCTATTATCTATTTTATCAAAAATTTTGGAAAAACGTCAATTATTAATACCAATTATTCGAATAAGAAATTCAGATGTATAAAATTAAAACTCTTTACAAATTCCTTTATTTTTTAATAAGATCATATCTAATAACCATGAAAGATATAAATTGTACAATCAGTGAAATGGAGTTTGAGCAACATTTATTATTACGAAGACCGAACGAACGAGCAATATGTGCATCGGAATTCGATCGAAAGCCAATATAGTAAAACGATAATGATTCTGATTCGTGGATCGCTTTAATTACATGATCTTGTTGATAATATCGAGTATATAAGTCGAAGCACGGAGAAGATCAATTATAATAAGTAGTAGACACTAATACAGTGTTAAGAAGACATCACGAGGTGTGCAGGTGATCATTAAAATGGATAAATAGATCGTGAAACGTGTGATATTTTAAGTTAAATGTAATTACATTCAAATTATTTCCGGGATGATAATGGATCGCGAAAGAGCGGATAAACCGACTTGTCCATATAAATAATTGACTCTACATTAAACTAACGAGACACACGGTTGAACGGTGAAAACAAAGAAAAAACGAGGTAATATTGTTAAAGCATAATTTAGTATCATTATTTAAAGAAACATTACGAGATATGTAACATTTTTACAACATAAAAAGTACACATTAACATGCGACCGTTTCGTTTCGCTTCGGGCGATAAAAATAAATAAATAATATTCTACATTTCCTAACATTAATCTGAGGGAATAATTAGGATTGCAGATTTATCTGGGATTCCTTTCCCTTTTTTTTTTTTTATTTTTTTTTTTCTTTTTTATTTTTTAAATTCATTTGACGACATTTCGTTCGTAAACCCTTACTATACCAACCTAACTGCTGTTACTTCGTCATTACTCTCGAAGAGATGCTATTAAATCGCTGCTAAAGACCCTATTAAAACAGCATCGTTCCTTTTCGTTAATGATTGGAAGAAAATATGACTTCGTTTATATCTTGTTAATACGGTAATCTCTTTTTACTTCGTATCAATTTATCTGTTCTAATTCGATCGAACATCTTTGCAACTTGATATTTCGAAACGTTAAAAAAAAGAAAATTTGTATAAATTAAGATAGTAATCAAATAAATTTGATAAAATGATATTACTTTTCGATAGGCGTAAAATGTATTTTCAAAGAACATCTGAACATTTCAAGGACGAATATTACGAAGAACGTAAAACACTGTCCAATCGTGTATATTCACACTAGGTGTTTATTGTCCTGCTGGGCGTTGTTACCAAGTGCGCCGGCAAGACATCGGTTTATCGTAGCCTAGGGACATTTTCCCCTGGTCCCCTTTTCGCAAACACTGATCTTGCGCCTGTGAACATGCTCCAATGTGTAATACTCCTTGGATACGCGTATAAAGATGGGGAATCAACCACTCCCCTTTTACGTTGGAAGAACATTTCGTTTAATTATGGACAGTTATGGTAATTGAGTAAAAACATTACGTTGACCATTCTCGTCATTATATTCTTCTTCGCATTACATTTCAATTAGAATTTGAAAATCTTTTTGAAATCTTTTGGAAAAGAAATTAAAAAAAATTAAAAAAGAAAAAAAAAAAAAGAAAATGAAGAGAAATTAAAAAGATACAATTTTCACGAAATACTTCATGACAATCCATACGTTCCTTCTTATGGCACACGTGCATGTAATAGATTATACAACTATATCTATATAGTTTGAATGAAAAAAAATGAGAATGTAAATTTATTTAACACTTTCCCTTCGTATTTTCTTTCATTCTGCTCCTCGATATTCTGAAACGGATTGCGTTACACGTAGGTGTACACGACATTCGTGCCCCTCTAGCAGACATAAAGAATACCTTCCTTAGCCGTATCGCAAAGTATCTCTAATTGGCTCTCTGTACCGTTACAAATGCTGCACGCGAACAGCACGAAAACTTCTCGAAGCGTATAAGAGATTGTACACTTCTTTTTTTTTTTAAGAAGCTTGAAAAGCCTTTTAACTCTCTTCGTTACATGCTTTCGACGATCGTGTTGAAGATTTACTATTTTATCTTTACAATAGTATAACCAATAGCATATATATATATATATATACCTTTAAGATTTCTAATCGGATTTTTAAGCGGCAGATTCCATTCTTAGTAAGATTCGCTAATGTTTCTATAACAAATTTATATCCATTCTTCTTTGTAACTTATCAATATATCCATTTTCTTTATATTTTATTATTTCAAACAAAACGAAATTATATCAATGAAACTTTTTGTGACAAAATGTTACGAGTTTTGCCACTCCATTGATCGGCAAAACAAACGTCGTTCATTTTAACGTCGAAACTAACTTTTATGAAGCGACTTTTGCGACGATACCAAAACTTTCGACTTCTCATGAATATGTAAAAAAAATAGTCCGAACGCTCTCCCGCCAATAGATTTGAAAAGTCTCGATAGGTAATGCAAATGCGTTGCTATCGTTAGTGGAATTTTCGATTAATGCGAGTGAAATAAGTCATCCGTGAATGGCGTTTATCTAAGCGCGAGAACGAGAATAGACGAGAGCTCTTTACCAAAACGTTGATTCTCGTTGAAACATCAAAATGGAGACGCACCATCGAAGCTTCGTCCTACCGTAAATTTCTTTTCTTTTTTTTTTTTTTTTTTTCTTTTTCTTTTTCTTTTTTTTTCTACCTATTCCATTCATCTCTAAAACTAGACGGGTTTTATTTTACTCTATTCATATGTAAAAAGGTGAGAAAGAGAGGCAAAGTAGAAAGCATAGAAAATCGACGTAGACCTTTAAAGTTTTACATTTTCGTCGGTGAATCATTTGGTGAAATGAAAAGCGCGAAAACTTTCGAAAATTCTGAAAGACACCGTTCGTTTAAACGAGCTCGTTCGTTCGTCCATATTTACGCTTTTCCTAACTCCAGGAAGCATCGTCGGATTAGTGTATTCGTAAGGCACGACGATTCGGTGAAAATAAACGAAGAACACCATAAAAGACTTCTCTTTCGAGTAAAGTACCGTCGTCGGTCGGAATGGAAACAAGACGATCGTATTTTTAGCAACGTAATACGAACCGTAGATCTATTAATCATTACGAAGTAAAAGGGATCCCTTGTCGGCCATTCAGTGAAATAAATATATATGGTGATCTATGTAAATTATTATGAACAGTTCTTAACAGAATTGTTATAATTATAGACTTGAATCTTTTCTACATTGAACGATATAATTTTACAAATAAATATTGTCAGCTTTTTTAACAAATTATCGTAATATAAAAGAATTTATATTTTATTTGTAACACTAGACCACCCTGTATAACGTAAAGACGTGCATGCGTATAAACTTTCTCGTTCGTATAAATAATTAGCGTGTGAGAAGACACGCAAATGGTGTACATATTATATATATACATACATGCGGAGGAATGTGTATATATATATATATATATATATATATATATATATATATGCATGCAGAGGAAAAGCGACCTGCTTCAGGTCATGCGCTGTGTATACCTGCACAAGAAATTGTAATCTACGTATTTTATATAGAGTATCGTAATCTACATATTTTATTTTATACTATGATAAAATATCGAACTGGAAGTCACGTTAATAAAATTAAATCGATGCATTTTGCTACTGTAATTTTTTATCTTTTCAGAGTTTCGGAGATTATGAAGACATTGAAAGGATTGTCATTTTGTAAGCATAGAAATATATATATATATATATATATATATATATATATATATATATAAATTATTAACACGCAAAAAACGTGGAGATTATCAACTTTTGTATTCTTTGTGATTTTATTGGAGCACAAGCTACCTAATTAATGATTTTTTTGCATCTTTCATGAATTTTCTGACAAATCATCATCTAAATCCACTGACTCGACACTATTTTCTATCATAAAATTGCAATTCATCAGCACATCCATATAATCATAAAATCTCTGCTTATAACAGTTTCTGCTTTCTATGATAAGAGAAGCTTTTAGCTTAGTTATTTTTAAGATAAACTTATCTTTTCGTTAGAGATATACATAGTATACTGTGAACGTTGAATTTCATAATGCCTAATCTACACCGACATCGTCATATAACATATATTTTTGTTCTTTCAGTTTTATATCCATTCATTTCTATTTCCCTTACTGTAATTATTATAACTTTGATTAAACTTTATCAATCCTCAAAAATCTCTTGATTATTATTTTTATACTTAAGTATTTAAAATAAATACACATGCAATATGTTAAAAATAACGTGTTAATTGTATTAAAATATTTCAAAAATAATTTGAAATATTTAGATTAAAATAAAAAGAGAATTCTTTTGAAAAAATTGTTTCAACGATAAAATCACGTTCATTCATTGACCTTTGCTTTTGATGCAGTATCATGCTCAACTAAGTTTTTCTTCAAATCTCCAAGGACTCAAGAGGAATTACAAGCTAAGCCAACGATCATATCGTACTGTAGAAGTACAACTTATTAGCACTTTCATCCTCTTACACGGCTACTACCTCCTACGAGCAAATCTTTCTACCGTCGAAGAGATTACGTTTTCTTCCTGTCTTTAAGAGGAAGTTATTTGCCTGCTCCTTCGAATCCAACTAGCGTACCATCAATCTTTGAGTTTATAGAATACCTCATATTTTTCTGCGATTTTAATTTATTCTCTACCTTTTCAACATTTCTAGTTTGAAATCCGTTTATCGTTCTCCGACTTTCATTCCATTTATATTAATTCCGTATCGGAGAACCGTTAATTTTATGCAGCGTTCTATTATTATTCGCAACAAAGGCAATTGGTAGAAAAGGGATTTGTTAGAACGTCACAAAGGCCAAGCTCACGGTAGAAATTTCCTTTTTTCTCTCTCTCTCTCTCTCTCTTTCTTTTTCTCTATTTCTTTTTCTCTTTCATTTTGTTTTCTCTTATCCTCGGTCCGTTTCCACGACCTGTGCCATTTGTCAGAAAAATCCGAGCGAACGATTGACTCCACGTGAACGGAGATAGCTCTTCCGGTTCTCGTCGACGTGGTCGTACGCGTCAACGATGTTTCAAAGTCAGCAGCCCGTAATCCTGACAAAAGTTTGTTTGCACGGGACGGGTAACATGTTAATGCAGACGCAGCTCGGACCACATTTGGCACTATACCGAGCTTTACAGTAATGACAATCGGGATAATAAATCAAGAGGGTCCGGCAAGTGAGACCACTTGGCGAACGAACGACAAGGGGTGAGATAGAGTGAAAGGAGGAGGGGCTGAGAGGGTGCAATACGCGACTCGTCTACGATATCCACGTTAACAAATGTCTCTATCCACGTTGGCAGGGTACTCCATGCGCCGTAACCCCCGATGAGCCGTAAAAATCACAGATTGGGGTAGGTTCTTGCAATGGCACATGCCGTTCGTTCTTTTGCCCCGTTCGTACACGCTCGAACGAAGACGAATGTCGACGCCCCGTTGGCGATTATGCTCCCATATCGTTGTGAGAAACCTTTTAAATTATTAAACCATACCCGATGTCGATTCTTTATCGAAAACAAATATTTACTTTTCGATAGAAACTCGGTTCACCCTCGTCGTTTGTTGCGACACCCCGTCCTCTTCGTTATACGACTAATAGAAAGTAAGGAAAAAGCGTATGTTATTTCTTTTTCTGTTTTTTTATTTCCCTCTCTCTTTCTTTTCTTTCTTTCTTTTCTTTTTTTTTTTTTTTCTTTTTTTTTTGTAAATTCATCTCCCCATGGCTTAAAAAGTCCCGATCTATTCAACGATAGAAAACGTCAGGATTTATTTGAGTATACTGGCGAATCACGATGTACCAAGAGCAATACACGTAAACCATCCGCTAGGAGTGTCCTTTATGGCACGAGAACATGCAGCATCCGGTAAGTATTTTCTTCTCGAGAATGCACGTTTCGAAAGGGAGATTACTTATTACCGCGATCTGCATCGTGCAAAGGACCGAGGATGAGGAGCGGAGCGACTTTGTATATCTCAACGAGAATACGAGTTTCTGCTCGCTCACGTCCGAGCGTTCCCTCGATTACGCGTAAACACGATACCTACCAACCCTCACCCACGACGATCTCGGCGAACCGGTCGGACCTCTCATCCTCGTGAATTCAATAAATCCGAGGTAATCAGCTTGCGCTCGTTCGGTTGTTCTCTCTCTCTCTCTCTCTCTCTCTCTCTCTCTCTCTCTCTCTCTCTCTCTCTCTCTCTCTGTCTCTCTATCTCTTGCTTCGTACGGCTTAGAAATTTCATGAAAAATTGAAACTCAACTCGATGGACTTGAATGATTTTCTCTTCGCGAGAATCCATGTTTCGTTAGCGCCAAGATATTAAAAAAAAATTAAAATGAAAAATAAGTTGTAATAATCGAACATTAATCGAGCAATATATAGGTACTCGTATATAACGTAGAAATAAGTTGAAAAGGGTGATCAACACGCTCGGCTAATGTAAGTACCGATTTACAAGCGTGCATCTGATGAAATTAAAAGTTTAACGATGGTTTAACGATCGCCAGAAAATCGAGATGAAATTGTCGCTTAAGTATAGGTGTGCGCGTGCCTTCGCGTTCGACGGTAAGCACGGTGAACGCTTAACGAGAAATTCGCTCTTTACTAGAACGCTCAGACTGATGGAAGAGAAGCGAGATCCGTAGAGGAAGCGTGAGACCATTTTGCGCAAGTTCGAGGCGTGTACCAGAGAAACTATTAGGTAGGATTTTTTAAATAGCTTACACGGCTATCTACTCGGACTCGTTCTCATGCGTTCCAACGAAATTCCAAAGAGAGATCGTTGACGAGGAAAATCGATGAAATAGTGAATTCAAAATGACGTTCGAAATATTAACATTGTTAGATAAGACATTAGATAAGACAAATATCATATTTTCTTTAATGGAACAAATCTTAATTCGGAAAAATTCAAGAAAAAGAAAAATGATCCATCGTTTATATTATAATATTTACTATAAGAAATCGCACGATAAGATTTGTTGAAGTGGCCATGCGAAAAGTAGTTAGTTATCAAGCATTCTCTCTCTCTCTCTCTCTCTAGAGGGAGATTAGCGATATAAACGTGCTAGGTTGTTACAATGAATCAGAGAGCACGATCGACGCTCCGTTACAGCCTTCTGGGTACACCAGCTACTTACTTCGTATTAGCGTTTCATCAAGCTACCAAGCGGACGTTATCGAGCATGACCATGCATTTCCAGGCGGACCCATCCAGGATTCACGGGGCAGGATCATCGATTCGGGCTTCTGCGTTAGCTCGGTACTACCGATGGATCAGCGTATAACAGACGAGCCAATATCATGGACGTCGATCGCGTTTTTTGCCATGTTCCGCGCATTACGATTTTACACGAATTTCGTGTCTGATTGGCAAGCGTTGATTGCATTCTGAACGATCCGCGAATAAGCGAGGCTTATTAACGAACGGTCCCTTAATTCGTCTCGCTCCGTAATCGTAATCGTTTAATCGATCGAGCCCTTCGACGTCCATCTTGAAACGTTGTTTCGCTGAGACATCGTGGCTATGCACGGCAGGACGGATTTATTATGAAGTATGTTACGTCGAGAGACGCAAAAGGAGAAGGCGATGCCGACGAACGTGTTGATAGGTAGATGCCACGTCCTCTTTCCCGACTTCTTTCTTCGTCGGCTTCGATCGAGATGAGACGGACGATGATCTTGGGAATCTTAAGAGTTCTAGACAGGTGCGTATGCATCTACCTATTCAATGGTTTTCGATCGTGACAAGACACAAAAGATAGAATTTATTACCAAATGTTTAGAAATTTTCAAGGTATATTTTTTTAGAAAAATTTTATCCATGACTTTTGTGCTATGCAGCGATAAAAAAAAATGTATATAAATATGAATTCAACGTGTGAAGCGCAAATAATTACTACTGTGAAAAAAGCGTACATATTTACATATCTAAGTATAAATTAATAAAGAAATGTTCACGGACAGCATTGTATACGTATAATTAAAAATAAACGATCAAATAAATATATATATATATATATATATATATATATATATATATACATTCTATTTATATAATTACATACATTTAATAATTAAAAGAGAACACAATAACATAGATTAAAATTATGAGAATTATATATATCAAGATGTAGATTTGCGATTAGATCAATTATCGGATAGAAAATAGAATGGTTCAAGGCTCTGCGAAGAAGAATTATAGGATACAACTTAGACACGGCACTACTCAAAGCGAGCTCCCCGTTGCCGAAGGTGTATCTTGCTTGTCTCACATGCCGAGCCATCCGTCCTTTACCGATACTTAGAGAACCTTTCGCGTCGCTTGAATATCGCTCTATTCGATGGAAGCAGGTTGTATCGGATTTGATACGGGTCAGGCCAAGGAGAACCGGTGAGAATCTTTAATCTTCAGTTCTTACCGATACTCGTCGCTTCGAATACTTACGTTTTGAAGATTAAACTATATTATTGGATAAATTTAATGTAATCTATTTTCATTCAGATATTTATTTAATTATTTTAACAGCAATATTTTAAACTGAATTAAATTTGAAAATATCTGAATCTGCAAGTTCTCTTTTCTAATTTATTTGATAAACATTAGCTATAAACAAACCAAGATTTTGTAAGAATCAAATCGGTACTCCAAAGAAGTGGAAACGTTGCAATTAGAGAATTCCTAAGACGGTAGGGACGGTAGGAAATACCAAGCGTGGAGTCTAGGACTGGAAGTGGAGAGGACCGATTTACACGCAATTCTGATCCTTGGGTCATGCCAGTCTAGATGGCATACCGAGGTTTGAGGTCCATTCAATATGCCGCATCCACGTCGCGCGCACTCGCGCTACGTTGCACCACCGTCGACCTCTGTCTATGTACATATGATATACGTAGCTATGAATGCATGTGCGCGCACGCATACTAGTACCGATGGTATTACGTAATTAGAGGACGATAATTCCTGCCGGCAGATTCCTCCTTGGCGGATAATCTTGTATCGTGGAACGTCTCCTTGGTCTTGCTACTCGCGAGCCTATCAAGATTACTCGCTTTTAGTGCATCACTGACTCCGGTTAATGCATTCTCGTTCATTCTCCTTGTCCTATTGGAGGAAGGATAAGATCCTTGAGATATTATTAATAACGATATATTTGCATATTAATTTTACAAATATTCCTCCAGGTACAATGTTGTTTATATAAAAATAACCAAGAAGAGATAATATAAATTTCTTCGTGATATCCTCGAAGATAAACGTTAGCGAATTCAATTCTTCGAATTGGATGTTATCGATCAGTATCGCTACGCACGTCACTCGATTACCCTATTGTGTCGTCAATAAAGCAAGATCGAAGGAGAGAGGAGAGAGAGACAGAGTCAAAGAGAGAGAGAGAGAGAGAGAGAGAGAGACAGAGAGACAGAGAGAGAGAGAGAGTATACTGTCTTAGCGTTTGCTAAGAGCGTCTTCCGTTCCCAATAGACAGAATCGATTGATCGAATGCGACGTTAGAAACGTTCTCTTCCTATCGATCGATTGATGACCAGTTCCTACCTTACTACTATTAGACTCTCCAATTATCGCCTCTCATACGTTACGTAAATAGAACCGTACATTAATTCGTATATTGCGCGACGAAGGAGAAGGATAACTCATGCTTCCCGATATATTCGATAATCGGTAAAAAAAAACTAATGTAATTGTAACGACAATGATTATAATTATTTCAAAATGCAACCGGGTATTAAAACACGATGCAAAAATATCTTTGATCGTCTCAAAAAAAAAAAAAAAAAAAAAAAACAAAAAAAACAAAAAAGAGTATCCTTATCTCGAAGATTATCATCGATAGATTCGATCTAACGTACCGAATTCTCGAGAAGTCCTTTCCATGATGATAAATATACCGTCATAAATTTTCATTTCTCGATGATTCACACGCGAACTCATGGCATCCCATGGACGATTCATCAACATGAAGGACGAATGCGACGGTTTTTAAAACGATTCTTAAATCCCCTTCTCTCTTCCTTCTCATTCTTCTTTTCTCATTCTGTAACTACATACCATCTCGACGAATTCATTGCGTTTATTCGTCTACTCTTTCGAGAATTTCGATCATGAATCTCGATGATAGTGGCATCCTTTTACATTTACCCGAAGGTCAAACAAGAAAATTCATTTCTTCGTTGGAAAATAAGACGGGAATAGTTCGCAATATAATCGAAATTCGACCGACACATGCATTCTCCTTCATCTCTCTCTCTCTCTCTCTCTCTCTCTCTCTCTCTCTCTCTTTCTCTTCCTCTTTCCTTTTCTTTCTTTCATCCTTCTTCGAGGATTATCAAGCTCGTCGGCCGTATTTCGATTTCAAAGCGCGTTCGAACAGCTCGCCAAACCTTTTCCCCTTTCCTTGTCCAAAGGGTTATGCTAATGAGACGCGATCGTTCGGGAGAAGCCGGCTAAGTGATACCGAGCGAATCTTTTCTCCGGTAATTACGCGCAGCCGCCTGCTCCGATCCGCGTGGAAACTCGATACTCTCTCGAACTTCTCATCCCCCTCCCCCTACCCACGGCCGAGAAGCAAGACCTTTCTCGATGGATCTTAATCCTATTCGTTACGCAGTCACGTCTGGACGTATTCGAATTTTTCTTTACGAAGAGGAATTTGTATAAATTCTCTCTCTCTCTCTCTCTCTCTCTCTCTCTCTCTCTCTTTCTTTCTCTTTATCTATCTATTTCTCTTTCGTATACTTTAAAATTACTATGATATCCAAATTCTCATCAAAAAAGAAACTTTATCTCGTGTTCAAAAAGATATAATTTTTTTGTATAAATATAATATTAACAACGGTGGAAACATTTCATATTGACAGTGTTAATCCAGCATTCTGTAAATATAGGTATGAGGCTATACAGCGATATAGACAACATATGTCGTATCTCCTAATCGTGGCTAATCGTATCCAAATTCCCCACTTAGCTATCACGCGATAGTAACGCACAGCTGTGTAATTTCCGTTATCGGTTGCTCGTTATCGTAACATATGAAACTGGATATACAAACAAATAAAGATATTTATTAAATAATATAGAAAGTCTGTACTTCGTGAAAATTTTTTGATGTTAGATTAAATTAAAATAAAAATAAAAAACAACAATAGGGTTCATTGATCTGACCTAGCTCTTTTCTCTCTCTCTCTCTCTCTCTCTCTCTCTCTCTCTTTCTCTCTTTCTCTCTTTCTCTCTCGTTTCTTTAATCCCGATTCCTTATACACTCATACAACGAATAAAAGTTTTCAGACTAAAAACGTAGTACCGTTTTGTGAGTAGTTGGTGCGATAAATCGCACGTCTCGTTGACATAATTACCGACAAGGCGAAGAAACACGATGAAGATCTTTCGTCGTCCTCATCAAGCGACAAAACGCTGCTGGCAGAGGCGTCGACGCGTGACGGCCGCTCGATGACCATCCGAAAAGACGTTAACAACAGTAAAAAAGTCTGCCAGTTCGACGAGTGAGCGCGAGCACGAGTCATAACGGACGGAAAAGAAGAGAAAAAGAGATAGAAGAGAGAGTATTCGAGTCTCCGTTCGAGCGAGCTTACGGCCGACGGCAAACGGCCGTTAACGTCTTCGTCTCCCGACGATCGTGTCAACGTCAGAAGATATAAAAGCGAGGAAGAACGAGTCCCATAGTTGCCTCTTGGCGTTTCGCTCGGACGAACAAATGAACGAACGAATTTGTATCCGGAAGTCTCAGGTTCATTCCATTGCAGATAAATCTTTCTTTGAGAAAAAAAGAAAGAAAGAAAAGAAACAAAAAAGAAAGAAAAAATAATAAGGAAAGAAAGAAAGAAAGAAAGAAAAAAAAAAGAATTAGATAGAAGTTTCACGGTTTCGATGAATTTGAAAAACATTATAACAAATAGATTATTAGAATATTTCTCTGTTTTCTAATAATAATGATTGGATTATTCGATATAATAAAATCATTTTGTTTCAAGTTGGATATATCTAAACGTCCGAACGTATTTATTCTTCCTAAATGAGTAAGGTAATTCATTAAAGATATACGATGTTGAGAAGTATTTCGAAAAAAAAAATTGGATACACCTACATCGGGATTATTTCATTCTCATTATGAATCATTTCTTTGTAAACGTCTAAGCTAATGTTTTTCTTTTCTCACCGCGTAGCTTAATCTTTCGTGATATTTTTTTTTCTTTTTTTCTTTTTTTTTTTTTTTTTTGTTTTCTATCTTTAATTACTCATACGAAGAAGAGAAAAGAGCGAAGAGTCGTGAAATTTAATCGGGAAGGCATTATCGAGAGTGTACGAGAAGTGATGAATAAAAATTCAACGAGCATCGACGACGTTATCGTCTCTAAGACCTCTTTTCTTTTTCTTCATTTTTTCTTCCTTTCGTTTCTTTACTATCTTCTTTTCTGTCAATCCATCTCTCTCTCTCTCTCTCTCTCTCTCTCTCTCTCTCTCTCTCTCTCTATTCGCTTCTCTGCGTCTTCGCACAACGCTGCCCCTTAGGTAGCTTACGTTATCCGATACTCGAGAGTCGGGCAACACAATCTCCTCGAGACGCGGTAATCTTATTAAATAGGGCCTTCCTTTGTTTTACGACCTTTTTGCACGGGCTTTAAGGCCTTAAGCCTGACGCCTTGCCTTGCGTCGACCAAACGCCTTCACTCCCCTCCTCCTCCCTACCTTCTCACCTTGCCCTGTTCGGTACTCCTATAGGCAGGATACGTGCCACTACGTCTATATTTCCTTTACCTTCGGGATCAGCCTGGGAAAATCCTGTTGGTGCCGATATTGAACGATAGAAGCCTCGTATAGGATCGAGCAATTATTTACGAGAATGATCGAATATCTCCTTAGATTCGCGGCAACGAAGGCAGAGCTTCATTTTTAAAAGCTATTCCAACTGGATCGTCCTAAATGACAATTCTATATAAATTTTAAACTTTCTTCGACATTAGAGAAAATATATCGATTATATTATCTTCGTTTTCAATATTTTCTCTTTTTACAATGTTACATCTATTAAAAATATATTACTTTTGGAACGCAAAACTTTTGACATTTTTAAAGAAAAAAAAAATCTCAAAATAATTCTTCGTAAAATTTTATCATAATCATTTATACACGATCATCCCTCGTTTACGATATTTAATCAGCTTTGAAACGTCGACAGAAGACTTTAGAAATTTTGCAGCATGTTACTCGTTATCCCATTTTTCGATTTTATAAAGTTACTTTATTCTTTTTATATATCTATATCTATATCTATATCTTCCTCTTTGTTTCCGGACTTCCCCATTCCTCTCTCTTTCTCTCTCTCTCTCTCTTTCTCACCCATTTTCCTTAATGCTGAACCGGTCTCGTTCGGTCGTGAACGATTTATCATCCGCGTTACAAAATCCGCGCGGTTAGAGGCCGCGCACTTTATGGAAAGTGATAAATTAGGGAAGGCGAAAATGATACGTCTCGGGCATATCTTCCGTCCTGGGTCCGTAATAAGATTAAAAGGCGAGATACGGGTAGGCCCGGAATGGCCCAATGCCCGCGGACCGGTGCTTGCTCGCTCGTTCAGAAAAGGAAAAAAGAGGGAGTTCGAGAGAGAGAGAGAGAGAGAGAGAGAGAGAGAGAAAGAGAAAGAAAGAGAACGATGCAATGGAAGAAGCGAAATAGAAAGAGAGGAGAGGGAAGACGAAGCATTCAAGAATTAAAGCGTAGGTATAGTTTGATGTAAATTTAAGGTAGCTCACGGGAGGCATCTTGTCTTTTTTCGGCATAAACACTGCGACACGATATGTGACTTAAATCAGATTTAAGCTCCCGTCGCATGTGCACTACACGCGCATTCTCCTGCTTTTCTTTTCTTTTTTTTTTCTTCTTTCTTCTCTCGCACGCTCTCTCCTTCTCCTTCTTCTTCTTCTTCTTTTTCTTTTTTTTTTTTTTGTTTCTTCTCTTTCAGTCTTTTCGATGTCTCCCTAATGAATGAATATTGAAAGAAGCTTAAGGAAGGCAAAAAAGGGAAATGGTAAAATTTTCAATGTCCTATCGATATTGAAAAATTGAGAATTCAATTAATCGATCAATGAGTTTAGAAAGCAATACAGAATGATGTCGTTACCTTTGAGATATATTTCGTAAACCATCAAAGGCGGCATTAATGGTATTAGACAAAGCTGAGAAAGTTCGTGTTATCTAGTAGTAAGATAAGCTAGCGAAACGTAATCTTCTATCGTGAGAGGATACTAGAGAATCGTGATACGATACCCAAGCAAGGAATCGAGATGCGTAATCCTCTCGCTTTGCGTAGGGCTATGAGGATACGTAGACACGGTGGAAACGAACGGTCCATGAAACCGGCTTATGCTCAGAGTATTCTAGTTGGACGTTTTGATAGGCGTTTAAATAACGATCCGTGCATAAGAACGTTTCTACAAACGATCATGCATCCTCTGAGATGGATTACGAACGTGTTAATGATACGAACTAGATTCGCGTCATCGATATCGTTACGTTTCATTAACCGCTTCAGTCCCAATTTCGCCGATAATTACCAGTTACCAAATCACGTTTTCAACGTGTAAAGCAAAGCGTCGATATTATCGACTCGAAATTATGTCACGTGTGCCCGAACAATTTCGTGGGAATTATTTAACGATATAACAGAATAGAACAAAAAAAAAAATAATGCTTTTAGTATTTAAATAAAAAGAAACAAAACAAAAGAAAACAAAAAAAAATAAAAATAACAATGATAACAATAACAATAATAACGAAGCAAAAATATAATGTTAATAAATAAATTTTTGTGTTCAAGCGTTTTGTATCGATTCACATCGTTTCACACGTTTTCAATCGATTCACATTCTTTTCCTACATTATCTTCCTCTTTCTCTTTCATTCTCTCTTTCTCTCTCGTTTTACAATTAGCTTCTTTTTTCCGAAGAACGTATACACGCATCCTTTCTTTTTAGTTTTAACCATCGCCGATATAATGGACTCCAGAGCCGAGGAGCCGCGGCCATCTCGATAATGCGTGGGCACGCCACAAGAAAATGACCATAACGGAAGACACAAATTACATGATGTAAACGTGCCACCTACAGCGAGAACCGGCCGGATTGAATTTAATACTAATTAAAAGTAATAAATCGGTGGACGAATGATTTCTGTGCTGCGATTACGCCCGTCCTATTTCCACCCCTTTCTCTGTCTGTTCGTTCATCCATCTGTCCTTCTCGCTCCAGGGCGAGCTCGGTAGGTACTGCGTATGTGCCGAATTAAGTCGGACGGTATCTTTTTCTGACGTTAACGCGAGGGAAATGCAATTAACTCCCCTACGGCGTTCAAGTCCCTCCTCGAGCAGCCTCTACAACGGATTTTAATTGTTTCATTTCGGCTTGTAGCTGCACGAACGAACGTGCTCGTAATTTCGCGACTTTGCCTTTATCCTTGACACGTTCAACGTTGTGTCGTTAAACGAAAAAGAAATATTACGGGAGAGAAAAAATTATATATTAATATAATTTTCCGCTTATAATTTTGCGTATAAGTTACCCTCCTGCCTGCTCACCCCCCCCCCTCCTATCCCCCACCCCACCCCGCACCATGCACCCCGCCTATTACCGGAGCTACTTCTCCGGGGCAAGGTATCTCGACGACAAGAGGTAGAATGCTTTCAAAGGATAATGAGATCCGGTATTACGGTATAACAGTCTGCTGATAGTTCATTCAATGAAAATTCTTTTTAAATAAATGCTCGACATTTATTTGTACGCTTATCTTTTTGATAGCGACACTGAAGCATTCGCAGCAATAAAGATAAACGCGATGAAAATCGATTACATCGCTTTAATAAAGCTACATCCGCTTTGGCCCGACATCTTGAGCGTGCAGTCGACGCAAACTCTATAGGAGGGTTAAATCAAGATCAGAGCGAGGTCCCCTGTCCCCCTTGCCCCTTCTCTCTTCCACTGATTTACGGTTTGGCAAACGAGAAATTACTCGTATGTACAGACCTACGTGGAACGGGGCAATAATTCTTAGCCATACGAAATGCCTCCTCTCGTCTCTTTAACGTTACTGCACACCTTTTATTCGAAAAATGAAAAAGGAATAAATACACAATGGCACGAAAAAATGTTCCCGGTAAAGTTTTTCAATAACATTAAAAGCACTACTTGGTTATGAAACAATGTAGATAAAAGGACTATTATTCGAAAAGATCGGACCACCGAATAAAATCGTTCTCTCAATTACCAAGTTATTTTATCAGTCGATATCGTATATATCGATATGCCATTTCGGAGACAATAACGAGATAAAATTCGAGTTTATAGGCGTATCATCGTCGTGCTTTGACTTTTACGAGAGGGTCTCACAATGACCTGAAAACGTTGAAGACGATGACTCCGAGGCTCGTTGTCTCGATTCTCTCGGAGGGTACCAACGGAGCGAGCTATGGCGAAATTTATTTAACTGCCATACTGACTCGGCACCCCGCCGTGGTATATTTCGAGGATGTGATTCTGCCATAATTACAGTAAAAAGTGATATTTAATTTCCTCGAAGGCGAATACGTTGACGGAAAGAAGAGATGGTCAAGGTCGTTTGTTCTTCCGAATTGGTTAACTTTGAAAACTCGCGAAAGAAAAACGTGAGAAAAAGTAAATTGATTAATCCTAATTAACGCGTTCGTTATTCGATGATATATGTATACCCATATAAAGACAATAAATATTTTAAATCACTCGGGCGATGACTTACAATACATTTTTGAGAATCTCAAAGGATAGACTCAGATCAAGTCTGATCATTAGTAGTCGGTGAGCGTAGAGATAATAATAACTGTGGGATCGTAGAGAGGTATCTTGAGAAGAGAGGAGAAAGGGTGAGGGCAATTAAAAAGAAGAGAAAGGGAACAAATGAGCGGTCATGTAAATGATTTCTGGCCCGCAGCCCTTCCACTACGCTGGCATTAGTTTTACACACCCTGCCGATGTTCTCCGACTAATTATTAGAGCCCATTACGTATTATTTAAAGAAAAAAAGAAAAGAAAAAGGCTATACTGGCCTCCCTTTCTCTCTCTCTCTCTCTCTCTCTCTATCTCTCTCTCTTTTCTTTCTCTCTCTCTTTCTCTCTCTCTCTCTTTCTCTTTCTCTCTCATTATAATGGTTCGCAGGTGCTAGAAGCTTCTATACGCACCCTATTCATCGTCCGTCCCTTTAAAGTGCCGCTATTATAATGCGTGGGCTATACGCGAGAAAGAAAGAGAGCAAGAGAGAGAAACAAGAAAGAGAAAACGGTATGCGAGAAATCCAGCTCAGTAGAATTGTTTCGGCAGAAAGAGGCCTCATGTCGCCAATGTCAAAGAAACCTGCCAGAGTACAATGTCCTGGGAAAGAAAGATAAAAGACTTTTCTCGAGAAAGGGAAAAGAAGAAGGGAATGAGGAAAGAGGTTCGAGCGTGTCGTGGAATTCATTCGATCTTTGAGACTACCAGCAGATGAAGAAAATGACGAGAGAAGAGGAGAAACAGTGAGAAAGAGACGAGAACGATAAGAGAGGAAAGATAAAGGTCGTCCGTGGAGTCCGTAAGAAGCGCGTGTGCGC
Source organism: Vespa velutina (assembly GCF_912470025.1). Classification (NCBI taxonomy): domain Eukaryota; kingdom Metazoa; phylum Arthropoda; class Insecta; order Hymenoptera; family Vespidae; genus Vespa; species Vespa velutina. The sequence goes on along the minus strand of NC_062192.1, from coordinate 4,001,826 downwards.
GAGCGTGCAAAGGATGGGCCTCACCTCCTTTTTCTTTCTTTCTTTTCTTTTCTTTTTTTATTCTTTTTTCTTATCCTTTTTTCTTTCGTATTACACCGCTAGTGGCAATACGTATCGTATGCCTGTCTTCCAGATATCTTTTTAGTCGTCTTTCCATGCGAGATCGGAGCAACAACCAGTCCTTGTGTGTCCGACGAAATTTACGACGGAGCCTCATGCACCATGCAGGCTTTATTTTAATACGCTGAAGAGAAAGAGAGAAGGAGAGGGAGGGAGAGAGAGAGAGAGAGAGAGAGAGAGAGGGAGAAAGGGAGGGAGGAAGAGACAAGGAAAGAAGAAGAAAGGAGAAAGAGAGAGAGAGAGAGAGAGAGAGAGAAAGAAAAGACCTCGCCGGTTAGGACGTTGCCGTCCCGCTGGGCCAAAACTCTTAAATATTCATAATTAAATATGCTAATGAACGGGTGACTTCAACGGCAAAATGATTATCAAATTGTACAATGCTCGCGTAAAATTATTGTATGGCTCGTGAGAGCATTCCCCGTTTGCCCGTGACCGCACGCTCTTTCCTTTTTATCTTGTTTTTTTTTTTTTTTTTTTTTTTTTCTTTTTTTTTTTTTTTCATGTCTTCTTTTTTCTATTTCATCGTTTTGCACGATTCAACGATGGCCATGAAAGACCACGATAGGGATGTTGATAAAGATAGAATGAAACCGCAGAGGCGTATTTCTATTACTTTTCTTTAAAGCTTCTTCTTCTATACGATTCACAAAGAGCGAGTAAGAAACTTATTGTTAGATATTGTAAGAAGAAAAGGACGAAGAAAAACGATGACATATCGACGTACATTGTAAGGCGATAGATCAAAAAGAGATATAATGCGTGAAGGAGGAATGGGAGAGGCTTGAAGAAACTAAGAGAGAAATGAAGAAAAAGAAAGGAAATAAGAAAGTCAGGGACAAAGGGCGTGTAAAATACGTGTAAAATAAGAAAAATTAAAGAGGGAGCACTCTATGGGGTGTGCCTAGCAAATCCGCGAGGAATGTTTTCCTCTGATTATTAGCAGTCGCGTCGCCTCGAGTGCCGAGTCGGAGATAAAGAGATTGTTTAAATGCATTGCTAGTCCGAGAACGATCGAGAAGAGGATGGACGAAGGGTCGGCTCGTGCTCTTTTCTTTTAGAGAATGGAAGACGATGAGAAAGACGAATAAAAAAAAAAAGGAAGAAATATTTATTATACCTAAATGCAGTCCCCCCTCCGCCTCAACCCTCCCCCCCCTCCCTCTATCCCCAATTAATTTAAGATAAAAGAGCGATCGATATTAAATATTATTTTTAAAACTGTACTAAAAATAACATTACTTTATATTGTTTCACTTTTTCGCTTTAATTGTTATATCCATTTTAAAGCTTTCAGCTGTGAAAAGAATTTTACCGATTTTTTTCCATGTTCTTTTATTTTATTTTTTCTTTTTTTTTTTTTTTTTTTTTTCCTTTTTTTTCTTTTTTTTTGATTTTTATTTTTATAATATCAGAGATTTGACTATTTTAAAATTGAAAGTCGGATCGATTGAAAATTTTCAGTAGATATTCATTCAGTAACAATTATATATTTTACTAAAAATTTCCAGACAATCCATCCAGACGTTTTGACATTAAAGCGGATACACACACACACACACACACACACACACACACACGCACGCACGCACGCACGCACATACATACATACATACATACATACAAACATACATACATTTAAATTCCGATATAAAACGTTATGGTCCAGAAAGGATTTTTTGATATTTCACGTTCGTTTTAGAGATAATATCCTGTTATCTACATTTTTCGCTATGTCGAGAGCATAAGGAATTCCCTGGGGTCTTGTCTAAAACGTGAATACAGTCAGAAAAGAGAGGAGAAAGAAGAAACATATGGAAGAAGATCGTCTTCGTTGGGAAGAGATAGGAGAAGAGAGAGAAGAGGAGGTAATATTATATAAGAAGAAAAAGAAAAGAAAAGAAAAAAGAAAAATGAAAAAAGAAAAAGAAAAAGAAAAAGAAAAAAGAAAGAAAAAGTGTAAGAAAAGAGGAAGAGAAGGAGAACGAGGAGTGGGAATAAAGGGAAAGGCCGAGGGGCCCCTTCGCATCGGTCGCGTGAGATAGCCGCATCATTTCTTGGCAGACAATTAATTACTGACATAATGTTTTAGAATGCTTACTTGTGCTGGGCTACCAACCGATCTATAGATTTGTGGCCATGGCTGTCTACTCTATCCTGTCGGTAACACGATTTCTTCGCTCGTATGTTGTTGTGCACTGTACGTTCTTGTGTGGAACGTTTGGGCCCTGCGGTATGCTGCATACTGCCGTCACGGCGGGGTAGCGCATTGCCCACCCCGTGAAAAGTAACAATCAATGTACAAAATGATAGATATTAAGCGGCCTTATATATCGAGCCAACGTAATGAAGTTTATTCGACGGAATTGATTACTTTTTATCCTTGTCTCTCCTCACACTTTCTCTTCTTTCTTATCCTCTTTCTTTCTCTCTCTCTCTCTCTCTCTCTCTCTCTCTCTCTTTCTCCATCTCTTACACTCTTTCTCTTTTTTCTCTTTTCGTCTCTTCGTCCTAAGGAACATAGTTTTCCACTGAAAGTGTCCACCAAGGTGTTGCTTTATGACATCCTCTTCCATCTTCTACTCTGTAACTTTCTCCCATCTAATATTTCGTATTTCTTTTATTATACTTCCATTTTCCTTCCTTTCTATTGGACTTTGTAGTTTTTATCTTATATTTTATGTTATTGTTTATTTCATTTATTTATTTTGTATGTTATATTTTATTCTTTATTATTACCTTCTCTATTGCAATAGTGCTTTGCTTCTGACATAATAACTTAATCTAGCTTTCTCTCTCTCTCTCTCTCTCTTTCATTCTTTTTTCTGTCCTTGGATCTTCGGATTCCAAGCACGAACAATGTGTTGCTTAATAATCGTCGGTGCCGCTATTGATGTACCACAGTCCAAAACTTAAAAACCGTAGCGTTAGATAATTTTTCATTCGTATCAACATCTCTTTATATATATATATATATATATATATATATATATATATATATATATCTTTCTTCTTTGAATAAAATTAAGCTCCAACAAAACCTACGTGTCTCTATCACCACCATTACTTTCGTCGGTATGTTACACAATACATGATAGATCAAACATACCATTCGAACGAGACTTTCACGGACGCTATCGCTCGTTTCATTTCGTGAAAGATCCATTTGATAGGTAGGTGCTATCGTTAAAAGAGAAAGAAAGAGAAAGAGAGAGAACTACTGATTCTCTTTAGTGTAGCTGACCCACCAATCGTTAGTGGACCATTTGAAAGGTCTTTTCTTCAGTTCCGTCGGTACGGAGCTTCGATAATAGTTCGTACCATTATATATCCATTATCGATTCGTGCTCGTTAACTATACATTTTGTTTTTTCTTTCTTTTTTTTTCTTTTTTTTTTTTTTTCTTCTAAATTACATTTCCACTTCTTTCGGTGTCTTTTAATAATAAACCAACGTGCTCGAAACGTATCGTTATTCTATCATTTTTAAGTTAATCCTCATTTAGATATAATATAATGTATAAGATCATAAAGATCGTTGAATATGTACGATCGATCAAGTTTTGACCTTTTCGTCTATAGCTTTTTTCTCTTATCTGTTATTCTTTTATTTTTAAAGCCGAGTATCGAACCAAAACGAGTAGGGGAGTAACGCGAACCGATATATCATACCAACGTGCATCGTTGTATGCACCGTTCATTCTCAATGATCGATGTATTTGGGCTACGAACGTTGACGGTCTCCCCGTGGCGTCGAAGGTTTCCATCATCGGATACGCCCTTCGACGCGAAATTGCAGCGACACTTTTGCCCGTCCAAACGCGAACTGTTATAAACGTGCGAAATAAACGGAGTGCAAAATAAACGACCCCCACGATATAAAGATTACCGATCGCTCTTAGTTTTCCAAATAACCATTCTTCTTCGATACGTTACGATCGCTCTTCGTTTCGAATCGTTTGTTCGTGACGAAAATTGAGAAGATGATTGAAAGAAAAGGAGCAACGCTTTAGTTTAAACATATACTCCAAAATAAAGTTACAGAAAGTGAACAATTCTAGGGCTAAATGAAATATAATGGACAACGAAAAGCATACGGTATAATTTTTTGCATTAACGTTGAGAACGAAAAAGATTGTATAATTTTAATATAATTATGATGAAAAAACATGGATTGGAGTCTAAGTTAGAAATAAAGAGAAGGTAGAAAAGGAAGAAATGAGGTAGAGGAGATGAGGAAGTGCATTGAACGAGGCCAATGAACGCGATTCTCGTTGGAATGTCGAATAAAATAGGGTAGCTCGTTACGGCTCGCCGTTTCGTTGGAATTCACCGAGAAAGCTGAGCACCACTGGTCGCTTCTTGTGGTTTCGGCGAGTGTGTATAAATTAGCGCGAGTAACGCCGCGGCATTGAATCGGCTGATAAATTTTCGTGGTGCCGCCGACGTCACACCTCCCTTATACCATGCGTACACAGAGGAATCTCGTACGTGCAACGACCAAGAGAAAGAAGGAAGGAAGGAAGAGGGCTACGAGGATCGAGGGAAAAGAAAAAAGGGAAGAATCTTGCGTGTTCCCTTGCCTCTTCCAACCCTTCCTTTTTCCCACCTCCACGTTCTCGATCCTCGCTCGAGCTCTCTTCTCCTCTCAACTCCTCCTTCTTCTCTCCTCTACCAAAACTCGAAGCTCGCGCAATCATGATCGTGCGCACTCCTTCGGCTTCGAAATCTTTCTGCCTAACTCTTTTCTTTCCTTCTCTTCCTTCCCATCCTTCCTCCTTCTCCTTTCTCCCGTTTCTTTCTCTTCTCCTTTTATTAATTGCCGTCACGGTTTAAACGAACAACCGTACGATTTCACGGAATCGCCGAAGTTTTCGAATAGCAACAACATAAATTCGCATGAATTTCTAAGAATAAGAAAGATTAACTATATTCGTAAATGGAAAATATTGATTATTATCAAAAACTTTCGATTCTTTTTTCCTCTTTCTTTTTTTTCTTTACGATGTTTCATCTTTTTCTTATAAGATCAAAATGATTCATAACGAATATAGAAGATAACCATATTATTAATTAGTTTTTAAATATGATTACTAATTAATTTTAATATTAGTAACAGGATATCTTAATGCATTGATTAATATTTGATACTTTAGATATTAATAGATGCATGTGCTTATCTCTGTTATCGCAAAAAAAAAAGAAAAAGAAAAACACTTAGAGATAAACGTTAGCAATTGTTTTAATGAATTTCAATGAATACTTTGCTCTAAGAGAATCGACTTTGCTCTAAGGAACAAAGGATATCCCACGACGCATGCAAGAACATTTATTTATCCGGAAATTACAGCGAGTGTTCGCAAATTACAGCTCGTACAATAGCTCGAGTTTAGCTCAAGTGGCGTCCGGTTGAATCATGGATGCAACGTAGAGTATCGGACTCTTGGGATCGGTATAACCGTGCGATCGCGATAATTCTGGAACTAAAACTAAAATGGTCATACGTAATATGTTGATGCGATTATCATTACGATGAAATTTCGAATGTATTCTATAAAAGAAAAGAAAGAAAAAAAAAAAAAAAAAGAGAGAAAAGAAAAAAGGTTTGAATAATTTCGATTCAATAATTATCGATCGTATTCTATTGATTATACTTATAAGTTTGTGACGACGATTAAGAGCTTTCGAATTTGCTTAAAGAGAAAACATAAAGATCGAATAATGAAAGGAAGTAAAGTAAAAAAGTCTAGAACGGATTCTTCGTAAAATCTAAAGCGAAGGATGCACGTGACGTGAGTAGAACTCAGATAGATTTAAATTTATATTTACAATAGGTTTATATTTATAATGGACGTCGAACCAGCTATATCAGTCCGCAGGAACACGAATAATCCTTTATAAGAACGTACTTCATCGTAGAAACGTAGTCCGGTGCGAGCTTTAACACACTCGGTTGCATGCCATAACCAGATTAATCCTCTGCCCTTTGCCTACCAATCAAACGTCCCTTACATCTGCTACTCTCAAGCCTATATCCTGATACAGACTCGTGCCTTTAGACTTCCTCCTCTTCTAAAAGCGACTCTCCCGCAAAGTTCGTAGCTCGTAACGCGTGTACATTGGGCAGGTTGTAACGTCCACTCCCATGGGATCCGATCTCCCCCTTTTGCATTCTTCTTTGGCCCTCGTTTCGAGCCGAAAACACGCCTTCGAGAGAGCCTTTACTAGCTTTCAGTCACGAGCCAATTTTGGATGTTTTAATCCTAAACGACAAATCATTCTTCCTCTCACTTATTCTCTCTCTCTCTCTCTCGTTGATAATTTTTTTTCTTTTTCTCTTATACGATTCCATATGTTTTTAGAAATGAATACAACACGACTCATTTATGTCATAAAATAATCTTACATCGTAATCGAAGAAGGAATCTATCCGTATTATCGAGTAAATTATTTGATCGTCTTTATGCAAAAACAACCATGCGTATTAACGATCGCACGCGTTGTAATTATCGAGCAATTTGTAAAATGTCCCACTGCTGGAAATTGTGTCGATGTAAAACAGCAATAAGGTAGATTGTAAAATGGATATCCCATTGTCAAAGGATACGTTAAAAATGCATTTCTTTGCATGAATTTTGTTATAATAAAAAGATTACGAATATACCATTTTTAGGATTTTTCAGAAACAATCTGCATACGTCATACGTGCGTTATCTTATTTATAAAACATGCATTTAATATCCGTAAAAAACGATTGCGTAGAAATTCTAGCGTAGCGAGTTAGCGACAGGAAAATGTACGAATTACTCGTGTAAGTTCGAAATGAAAGAATTATCAGAACGACGATAAACCGCGACGTAGTCGTCATAAATCGCAGAAACGAGGCAATATCATGAAACACTAATGCGTATACCATTGGGACATTTTATATTCATTTCGCAGAATTAGTGTTTCGGTAACTTGTTTCAAAAAGCAGAAACCGACGCGTATATTCGAGTACATTAATTTTCTCTTTCTCTTTCTCTCTCTTTCTCTCTTTCGCGCGTGCTTTGTATTCTGTATAATTCAAAGCTACTCGGATCAACATTTCCGGCTCATTGCGTATAATGACGTCCTAATCAGTAATTCCATTAAACACTGTGTAGTTCGAAAAGCGTATCTACGTTCCTACGCGTGAACATACGTGTACCAACTTGTATAATTGTTTAAACAACGATTCAAAAGTTTCTAAATTTAGGGAATATAATCGAATAAGAGAAATTTTTGGAATAATAAAAGCATGCGATCGTTGAATTATAACAATCATTGATAACAAAGATAATTAAATGAATCAATGTTAGTTAATGGATGACAAAATATTATTCGAGATTTAGGATCTTGTATTCGATAACAATGAGATCGGTTCTTTTTCGGGGATAAAAGCGATGGAACAGAATTCCACGATCCTTGCTTGTACTCAATGGATTCAGACGTTCTGTCAATTCAAGGAAAGTAAGTACTTTACGCGTATATACGTTCGGACAAAGTGTCTCCTTCGCGCCAATAAGTTTCCGAGACGGTTGGCGTGCAAGTAATGCATTAAGCTTGCTCTAAGGTACCAACACGATCCATCGGCAAATGAGAGAGCTCGGTCTTGTCTTTCTCTCTTTCTCTTCATTTCTCTCTCACGCTATTTACCAAACGAGCAAGAGCCCGACACTCTTGATGGACTCGAAACACGCTTTCGAAATTTCTGCGATTCCGCGAACTTTACGTTTCTTCTCCTTTCTTACGTGCACCAATTCGTTCCTTTCGCTAATTCGCCTTACTTTGTACTTTTCCTTCCTCGCATGTCCGTCTACGTTCAGATTTAATCGAACCATTTCTTCGTTTCATTCTTTCCATTTTCAAATGAAATATATATATATATATATATATATATATATATATATATATATATATATGTGAAAGATTCAATATGTTAGTCGATTATTTTTCCTTTGATCTTTCATCTTTTATTTTTATGAGTTAGAATTCAAGGAGATTATTTCTTAAATGTGTTAAATCAAAAAAAAAAAGAAAAAATAAAATAAAATAAAATAAAAAAAGAAGTACATAAAGTTACAAACATTTTGATACATGAAATCATGTATTATAAAATTGGATCGTGTCAATGAAAGTCAGGCGAGTTCGTCGATCCGATCTTGAACGGATCTTTACATCTTTTGCATGTTTCTACCGAGAAATAAGAATACCTTAGGCCGTCGGGTGAGATAATTATGTGAAAAAAATTAAAAGGCACGACGGACGTCGACTCACGTACGGAAGTATGACTACTCATGCACAAAGTTTGTCACGTAAAAGAGCGGAAGTAATTTTGGAGGATTGATCCTCGTGCAATAAATCAAAACTAGGTCGGCCTTGCGATTTTAAATCGCTCACAATGTCGAATCGATTACAATGATGTAAATGTACATGTATGTTAAACAAGTATCGTATCATTATATTTATCGTTTTATCATACTGCTTATTTTGAAAATTAATAGAATTGAGCCATTCATGTTGAATTGTAAGCTATGGAAAATAGAAGACAAAAAAATAAGAACAATCGCGATCGATCAAATAAATAAATATAAATCTATTAAACTTTCTTGAATTTAATGTTTCGAGTAGAGAATTTTTAAAATTTTCTTTAAAAAAAAAAAAAAAAAAAAAAAGAAAAAAGATAATAAATAAATAAGTAAATAAAAAAAAAAAATTATAAGAAAGAAAGAGAAAGAAAAAAGAAAAAAAAAAAGAAAAAAAAAAGAAATAAAAAGAAAATGTCGATGATTTAGACATCTCGATCTCGTCTCTATCGGTATAGGTCGTTCCTTTTCGGCAAGGTGGAGCTCTTCTTTTTGAACGGTCCCACTTTTAACACCGGTTCACCAATGTTCGTGCACCGAAAAGGAAGCCCGGCTCCTCCCATCGTTTTCCATACAATATTTGAAGTCCAAATTCAGAAGCTTACCGCGGTTTCTTAAAAAGGAATCAATGGATATACGGTACGTCGTGATTCAGGACAATCTTTGAAAGACCGCCCCTCGCTTACATGCGAGCCGCGTTCAATTTTTACGTTTCAATGGAAGACTCGGATTCTTAATCCATAGTGAAAATTGCGTGCAATTACCGTGCCACCCAACGCGTCGGAATTCGCGAGACGGAGGTAACACTCTCGATCGCGTGATTCGCACGTCCGTTCAAAGCCTCGGGAGAAGAAGAAAAACGAGAGACGTGGTAGGGAAAGAGGGGAAAGAAAGAGAAAGGAAAATGAAGCCTTTCAAAGAGACAAGACACGTTACTCTTAGAAAGTTGCTAAGCGTACAAATCATACTGACTTGTGATTTTTTTTTTATAAAATAGTGAGTGATAAATCGAAAAACGACTAAGCTCATATAGAATTTTAACAGATTCAAAGAGAAAAATGCGATATCTATTTATAATTAGATAACTCTTTTTACCTTAAGAATTTTATCAAATATACATAACGTTCATTCATTAATTATCATTCATATAGATTCTATAAATTCATGTAATGTGTCCACTTAACGAGCTATAATTAAAAATCGAATGAAACAAAATTAAAATATACCTTTGGGCAGTCGTTACAAGGGAATTTTTTGAAACAAAAAAGGGAGATACGAGAAATGAAAAAAAGAAACGAAAAGAGAAAAAGAGTATAAGGGATAGATGGGCGGCGGGGAGTTGGAGGGGGGGGGGCGGGGCGAGGCCTATAAGGCACTAAACGAAACGTAACCGATAAAGTATGCACTCGCGAAACACATTTTATCGTAAAAACGTATTCCTTTCTTTTTCTTTACATCTCGTAAACCTTAATCTTGAGGTTTTACGAGGCACCGTTCGCTCCCACGGACGACATATTTCATCGACATTGCGTTATACCGGGTGATTTTCTTCCGAGCCGTACCTGCTCGTGGCCCATAAGCCAACGGGGGAATATCCGATAAACGTGTACGACTTAATTAATGCTTTGTCACCCCCAGTGTCTTACCACGCATCTCGTTCACGACCACCAAACCACATCCTGCTGGCTCGTTTCGCGCGAGAACGCGCACGCACACTCGCTAGTAACACGCGCGAGCAAACGAACGCGTAGGGGAGCTTCGGCTTCCCTCGTGAACGCGCGTTAAGTCTTAAATCACCGTATTAACGCGTATATATGGTCGCCGGCATCAGGTCGCACGCACGAAAACGTTAAACTCGGCCTTCGCGATCCTGTATACACATCTCTTTCCGGCTTGGTCCCTCTTTCTCTTACTTACTCCCTTATTTCTCTGTGCCCTCTTTTCTTCTCTTTTTTTTTCAACGTTCACTCATTCATTTCTTGGTTGGTTCGTTCGCTCGTTCGCCATAACGCGCATTTATGGAAGAGACCGGCAATGGTAGGGATGATAAAAAATCGTATGATTTATTATGGGCATTGGACGAACATTGTAAGATACTCGCGAAGATTCGCGCGACCCATCTTCGCGCAGATAACATACATTTTCTTTACAATATTGAAAGCCTAAGGGCTCAGAATGAGATCTCGTTGAATCTATTGATCCTTCTTTTCTCTCTTTATCACGTTTTCCTTTGAGTTAGTTATCCTTAATTGTTTTTTTCGTCGTTTTTCTTTTGTTTAATTTTTTTTTTTCTTTTTTTTTTTTTTTTTTTTTTTTTTTGACACGCTTTACAAGTACATTTAATCGTTTTCAGCTTTGTAAAGATAAAAAATATAATAAATGTATATAGAGAAAAATGATCGCAAAGAAAGTTACACGTTTCACGTTTTTGTTCATATATTTCAATAAAATGGAAAGTTCACTGTATATCACTGTATAGTTTGACACATGAAAATACACGACGTGCCAGAGATGTCATTTGAAACTATTTGTCTATCTATACATTTCTATCTCTCTTTTTAACGAAACAGACTATTTTTCTCTTCGTTCCATCTGATGACAACTGGACGCTCGAAAACGAAAGAAGGTCGCGGGAAATGTAATATATATCCCTTAGAGCGAAGCTATGCCGAGTAATTCGCAAGCGAGCGAGCGGTGATTTAAGCGGCCGAGATGCGCTTAAATCTTTGAGAAATTGGGAAGGCGCTCGGAGAAATTTACTCTCACGCGAGTATAAGAGAGAACTCGCTAGCAACCTGGACGAACCTGGAATACTTCCCGTCTGTTAATCCGCCGATTTGTCAGCATTAAGCGGAATGTTTCTTTGCTCTTGTTGTTTCGCAAAATTAGAGCGTCCTCTCTTTGCCCGCTTGCAAACTCACCTCTGGAAGCTCGATCCGCATTTTATCTCCTTACTTTAAGAACGTAGAAAGAGTAAGATCGAGAAAATTTAGTACCTACTTTTCGGAAATTCTCTTCCCTGAAGCCTAAACTACCGAAAAAAGAAAATCAAAAAAAAAGAAAACATTTTTATTACGAATTTATGCAAAATTCATGATTCGCGTTAACTTATAAATTGCATTCTTCTAACAAACCGAAAGAGACACACGTAGCGAGAGATGCGTGACTCGATGATTCGCCATAATCGACGAGTTCCGATCCTCCGAAACGAAAAGTTCTGCTTCGATACGATCGCTTTCTTAATTAGACGAAGAATTCGGCCAATAATCCGACCTCAGTAAGCATAAGGTAAGTTTTTCAAAGGCAATTTAAGAGCAGCTAATTTTGTCCCTTGGGACGTGTGTCGTGTTTCGTACGACCAAAGCTTGATTTAATGTAACAAAGATCCGTATATTAATTAACGCATGCCAATTAACGAAGAGTTCCTTACATTTTTATACCTTCATTTGTACGATTGGTTATTTCGGTACGACATTTATCTGCGATGCAAGTTCTTTGCCTTTTGTAAAACTCATTTTTGTGAAAAGTTCATTCTTCCTTACTCTTTGCTAATTCTCTTGGCGCGTATCATACGCACACACATACACACGCACGCGCGCGCGCGTGCGCGTGCGCTCATAAACACACATATAAAAACGCGCGTACGCTTATTGGGGTCTTCATGCAGTTGCGCATTTAAAGCATCGAAACCGTGCAAACTACTATATTCCTTTCCTCCTTGTAGTAATTAAAAAGCTGGTAACGATCGACAACGTGTCATTATCCCGTTTACAACGATCGAGCTCGTTGGTACACCGGTGGCTCGTCGTTTCGACGAAACTAAAGCGTTCACTGTCTCTCGCGATAACGTTACAGAGAGCTTAATTAAAGGTCTCCCGTTCTTCTACTCTCTCACTCTCTTTCCTTTTCGATTTGACTATGGCGTAATTCGATGAAACGAGATCGGTTTTGGATCGTTTAAAATATTTTTCCATCTAATATTTAATGCCATAATAGTAACGAAAGAAATGAAAAAAAAAAAGGCCAGCAATTTTCTAAGAAAAATATCCTGAAAGTAGAGAAAAATTTAATACTCGATTATAAAAAAGAATGTATATATAAATATATATATATATATATATATATAAATTATTAATTGGAAGAAAATGATAAACACGTATGAAATATTTTCTCTCTGGCTCCCTTTTTTTTTCTTTTTTTTCTCTTATTCTGAGCACCACCGTTACGAAATAATTGGTGCTGCTACGAGCGTAACCGAGTAAAGAAATACTTCCAGCGCAAGTTTTCCAATGAATAAAATTATGAAATCGCAACCGGGGCCAGAAGATAATATCTCGTTATTCTCTCTAATTCTCTTCGAGAATCTCCTTCGGAGCTTTCTTCCTGATTCTCTGAGACAAATAAGGTGGGGAGAGAGAGAGAGAGAGAGAGAGAGAGAGAGAGAGAGAAAGAGAGAGAGAGATAGAAGCAAGCGTTCATTTTCGCAGGAGGCAACGCTGTAGGTACCTATCGATCCGTGGAATTTTCGCTTTAAGTACTTCTGCAACGTAACTTCGTTGTCCCTCCATCCAGGCAACCAACCAGCCAGCCAGCCAGCCAGCCAGCCAACCAGCCAGTCAGCTAGCTAGCCAGTCAGCCGGCAAGCTCTCGCCCCCACGACTCTTACGCTGATGAAGGGGTCTGCTTAATGAAAGGGTTGTGTGTTTGATACCCTTAAGAATTGAATTACGGTGGAACTCAGAGTCGGTAGCCATTTCGAAAAGAATAGAAACGCCGCCCGAGCGAATTTATCTTTTGGTATCTTGATCTCTCTCTCTCTCTCTCTCTCTCACTCTTTCTTTCTTTCTTTCTTTCTTTCTTTCTTTCTTTCTTTCCTGGTCTATGCTCTCGTTCACCAAAGTTTATTTAAGAGTACCCGTTTAAACGGCCGACTGACTACCCTTCTCGCTTCTCGAGTTTCTGACTTCTCGCTATTGAGGTAACTATCGACGAGTTTCCTTCTGTCCGCAATCCATCGAAAATAATGCTCGATATAGTATTATAGTAAATGGATATGTATATATATATATATATATTTTTTTTTTTTGTCTTTTATACGAAAGAAGATGAGAAACGGGTAGTATCGTTCCACTCTTTGAGAGATATAAAACGCGCAAAATAGCGTAAATTGTATTTTCATTCTCGCTCGTCGTTTCGCCGTCGTGACGATGCTAGAGAGAGAACAAGTCGGAAAATTTATTTTCCTCGGTGCTACGCGCTAGTCTAGGAGGAAAGAGAAGAAGAAGAAGAAGAAGAGAGAGAGAGAGAGAGAGAGAGAGAGAGAGAGAAAGAGGGAAATGAGAGACTTAGTTAACTTAAATTTCGCGAGCCCCGGAGCAGAGTCTCGCTCTCGAGACTAGCTGGAAAGGACTACGTCCTACCTATCGTGCACACGCCGACGCCCGGTGTACTTCCGTCAAGATCTAAATTAACGCGGATATATGGGTTCTCTTTTCTAAACCGTAATCCAAAGAAGCGATAAAACCTTGCCTAGCAAAAATTATGATCTATCGTGCCATGAGAAACAAAAGTTTCACGTTAGTTGAGATCGCGAAGAATGCACAGACATACTAGAAATACAAGGATCTTCTTACTTGTAAATTCTTTTTAAAAATCTTTATCTATTATAATTTTTTCTTCTTTAAGTGGTAGAGAAAATAAAAGAGAGAGAGAGAGAGAGAGAGAGAGAGAGAGAGAGAGAAAGAGAGAAATGTATCGATCGAGAAAATCGTTTCGTGTATCTATATATATATATATATATTTTTTTTTTTTCTTTTTATTTCAGTTTATTCCTTTTATTTTATTTTTTTTTTTTTCGTTTTATTATCCTTTAATTTTCAACGTAACAGAACGTGTTCGTAATTCGTTGTAAAATATTTTTAACACTTTGAACGACGGAAAGAAAAAAAAAAAAAAAAAACAAAAAAAAAAAGAACTGTCGTTTAAGTATAACATCGTTCGCGAAACAGTTTAATGCTTCCTCGAAAGCATAGACTCACGAGAAGATCGGCACGCGTCTCACTTTCCCGTCAAGCGTTCAAGTTTACCGTCGCTTCATGCAGCAGACTACGAACGAAACGAGTCGTTCGTGCAAGTAAATGCTCCCTTACGAGAAACGACATCTCGATAAGCCACCTTTGGCCACCCTTACTTTCTCTATACGTCTTTCTCTCACTCTCTCTCTCTCTCTCTCTCTCTCTCTCTCTCTCTCTCTCTCTCTCGCTCGTTCGCTCTCTTTCTTTTTTACTCTCCCCAGCAATTACTTTTTCTTATTTTCAATAAAGCCCAGAGCGATTTTGCGTTTTTCTCTGTTATTTTCCTTCATGAGTAATGGCTGCCTGGTAAAATGATTGTATACCACGTGACACGGAAGGACGATGGAAAGATTTTCAAATTAATTTACTGAAAACTTTTTCTCTTTTTCCTTTCTATTTTTCTCGATTTGCCGATGTTCTCATTTCGAATCGATATATCGGAATGTGGCTTTTCGGTTTGCGATATCCAATAATCGACTCGAATTCGATGAAAGCGTACGGTGATGCAACGATGGTTCTATAACAAGGCTCATCGGTGGTTCTAACGGGCATCGACGTAAATTAGTCGCGAATTCAAAGGAGCCACATAGCGTTATATAAATCATGCACGGTTTTGACCAAACGATCAAGGGGTAAAGCCTCTAATTATGTGCTCGAGGAAGAGAGAACATACTATTGTAATTAGATTTTCATTTACATGATGGATCGATCCTTTACGTATCGTTAACTCTCGATAGACTCTTTCCATATCTCTTAATCACGGAATTACATCATTAAGATCAAATCGAAGAATCCTTTTTAGTAAACGCTTCTTACTTACTCTTTCTCTCTTGTTCTTTGATATTCTTCTATTGTCATTATTTTTCCGTTTGAAAGGCTCTCATAAAACTAACGACGAGGCTTTATGAATTCAACTCAAAAGATACTCGAGCAATACGAAATAATTGTAAATCGTCTTGACTCGATTAACATAATTAAATACCGAAATAGTAATTTTGAACAAATCAATAAATTTCTTCTTTCTTTTATCATCATATACTTTTATTAAGTTTTCGAATCTTAAGCGCGATATTAAGCTTACTAAGTAATTACGATTGTACTGTGAAGTAATGAATTATCCGATTTAATCCAGTGTCGCTCGTGAACTTGGTCGATTTACGCTTGTCTCACGACGTAAATGACATTTGTTCCGTACGTAGACACGTCGAGAGAAACTGGAACGGTTAATTGAGAAAAGCACCAACTTTCGGACCGTCCGTGTTATATTCGATCGTTAGGTAACAATCGAAAATAAGTTGCTCTGTCTATTGAATAATGTTCCTTCGACGTCAACAAATGGACGTTCATTATGAGCTTGATTAATAGTATCGTTCTAAAAAATAAATAATATATAACATTATTGTAACATTTAATTTTGCACATTATTTTCTAACATACGTAAATATTTACATATATACGTAAGTACTAACGTGTAGTTAAATAAACGAACGATTCGTTATATACGATATTTTCCCTTTTACCACAACGTACATGTTTTAGCATCTCAACATGTTACAAACATGTTTCCTTCGCACATTTGAGACAACGATCACGATATACTACCTCGCTAGCTTTAAATCATTGTCCCGCTAAATCGTTTCCCAACACGTAGAAGAAAGCGTCAGTATCTATGAGATCGCGTGCACTCGCGTGAATAAAGTTATCGTCGTGTTTGCGCGCATAATGTACCATGATGAACTGAAAAGGTGAAGGGGAAAAATAAAAAGAAGAAGAAGAAGAAGAAAAAAAAAGGAAGAAGAAAAGAAAGAGGAACAAGGG
This sequence comes from Vespa velutina, assembly GCF_912470025.1. Classification (NCBI taxonomy): domain Eukaryota; kingdom Metazoa; phylum Arthropoda; class Insecta; order Hymenoptera; family Vespidae; genus Vespa; species Vespa velutina. The sequence continues at coordinate 3,985,431 of NC_062192.1, read as the reverse complement.
AAAGATAAAAATATATATATATATATATATATATATATATATATATATATATATATATATATATATATATATCCAGGCTCAGTATATATATATATATATATACAGATACCAGTAGAGAAAAGTAGAACGTTCGAAGGAAGACCAATTGTCATTTGCTCGTTCAACCGGTTAACTAATTCATTATAAAAACTGCACGTGCTCGAGTCACACACTCTATTCGTACGAGGAGAAAGAAGATAAAAGCGTAATCGAATTAACATAATACCAGCATGGAAATGGTTGTTTTATTGCTGACAAATTTAGACTCGAACCGATGTTGTCTCCAACTTTTAACATATAGATAACTTATTCGTTGGTGTTGCCTCGACTAACCCACCGAATCCTGGTCATCCCCTTTTTTGTCCCGATAACGCATCGACGCGACAACGATCCTACCAGAGGCTTTCTTACCCAAGAAAATGCCAAGAGAAGCGAGTAATTCTCCATGGAATCTTATCTCGTTATCTTTCTTTTCTTCTTATATAATACGTTAACTCTATATTTCTCTCTCTCTCTCTCTCTCTCTCTCTCTCTCTTTTTCTCTTTCTGATAGTTATTCATGATATTATTATTAATATTATTAGTTACATGATAGATTATTTAAAAATTGTGAGACGATTAATTATTACCCTACAATTAAATTAAATTAAATTAAATATGTTCATCGACGAGTAAAAATATATTCGGCTTATATGAAAATATGAAAATATAAAAAATTATACAGAGGGATAAATTTAAAGAATCTATGACTCTTAAATACTTCGAATATCGTGGCCATTGAGAGACATTGTCGATATCGTTGATGGCATAAAGTTAAAGAATGAGATCGGAAAGAAAAGAGAAAGAATAGGAACGAAGTAGTAACTTAAGTTGAAGGACTAGAGAGAGAGAGAGAGAGAGAGCAAGAGAGAGAGAGAGAGAGAGAGAGGGAGGGATAGAGAAGAATGAGAAGAGAGAAAGAGAAGACGCGTGAAGCCGAGAAGCGAAACCGAGTGAGCGCCGGGCCTCGGTCCGCGAGGATAGACACTTTAATAGACGTAATGAGGGTAATTGAGTTTTCAAATGATTCGTTTTGATTACATCTACGCACGGACCGGTGGGCGAAACATAGGGTAGGTAATTACGGACCGCCCAGTTCCAAAAGAGCAGGTGCCTCTCGGCCACGGGATCGAGGTGTGAGGTTCAAATACTTGGACCGCCCTAATAGCCTCGAGGTTACAGGTCCCCCTTTTGAAGAGAGAGAGAGAGAGAGAGAGAGAGAGAGAGAGAGAGAGAGAGAGAGAGAGAGAGAGAGAAGAACCGGACGAATGGACGGATGGACGGACGGACGGACGGACGGACGAAGCACCGGCTCCCAGAAGGGACGGGCATCCTTCGCACCCTTCCTCCTTCTCCTTCGACTTCAGACGTGAGAATCGCATGGAAAAAAAGAGAGGATTTATCTTTCTCTCTCTTTCTTTCTCTCGAATTGATAATATTCCACGTTTCGCCGTTCGTCGAGCCTCCCGGCTCAACCAATGGCTATTTCGATTCTTCTTACGTCGATTACGTTCTTTCTTTTTACGTTTATTCATTTTTGAAAGAATGGCCGTTAATATATGATAAATTTGAATAAATTAATTTTTTCATAAAGTTTTGTATATAATAGCATATAGGAAATGAATTTGAATTAAATTATATTACCAAGTGGTTAACCTGGTGTACAGGTAAATCATATATGAGCGGACGAATGCATTAAGATAATAATTAATTAAAGATGAATATCTTTATTTTGTTTAGTATGAAACGGTTGGGAAATTGTTATATTTGATGAAATGATAATTGGTATTAAGGAAAATTGGTGAATAAATATTTTACATTGTAAATAAATATTATATCAACCTTTAGAGTGTTACTGAGTTAATTTTATGTATGTGTTTTCGACAATTAATCCCGAGTAGAATGTAGAATAATGAAAGAAACAATAACTGCAACTCGATTGTAGTTACATTGTTTTATGTTACACTGTAAAGCTACTGCTAACAATTAACGAATTTTACATTTATAACAGGTCTTAACGAGCTTGGGTTTTCTCATATTCATAGTGAAAGTACAAATTACTAGATTTATGTATTTACCTATACAATGACTTATTTTCTTTGCAAGAAAGAAGACGAATGCATCTTAAAAATTATTTTTATGGATAATACTAATAACGTCAAATTAAATGACATAAAAATTTCTTTAAATATTGTAATCCACTTAATGACGTAATCTTGACTTTAATCACATTTATTGTTCGATAATGTTTGGATAATCCAAATAAATATTTAAAATAATCATTAAAAGATTATTAAATTACTGTCAACTTGATTACAATTTATATATATATTTAAAATACGAAATATTTTTAAATAAATACAAAATGGAAACAAGCATGGAAATTCCATTTCTATTCTATAAAATGTCCAAATGTAATATATAATAATAAAAATATAAAAATATAAAAATATTTAAATTATTATTCTTTTTGTTAAGATCACCTCGCCAGCAGAATTATTCATCAGACAATGATACACAAGGACGTCCAAGTTATAATCTTATAACGAACTCGCATTGGCTGCTGTCCAAGCGCGAGTTTCGAAATTTAATAATCTATATAACGATGAGAACCTCGGGCATTTTAGAGAAGTCGCATGAGCGCGCATTATCATATTCGATTATCATCTTTTTCCTACAAACCTCTTTTTAGTATTTAGATTCTCTTTTCATTCATATAAATACTTTAGTTCGCATTTGGACAATTGACAATGAGAGATTATAAAAAAAAAAAAAAACAAAAAAAACAAAAAAGAAAAAACAAACTCGTGACAATAAGTCTGTATACATTATCAATAAGAAAATGAACGAACACGTCTTTATTATTATTATTTCTTTTTTTTTTCTTATTTGTATTGCATGATATTCAAGAGAAATAAAATAACGTAAAGGGACGAGACTTCTTTCTTATTTGTTGTATAATTTTTGAGGAAAAAGAAATTACGTAATTACAAGCATTATAGCATTTCTCACTTATACATATGTATCTTCTTTTATAAAATTTACATTTCATAGAAAAAAGGATTAAGCTTTTTATATATTGTACTAATATTATAATTGAGTTTTTCGTTATCATTTACATATATAAACGATAAGCAGATGATTATGGCCATAATCCAAATAACAATTTCATAATATATATATATATATCATATATATAAACATATCGTAATCTTTTTTTTCGTTAATACTCACCTATTGAAAATATAATACGCACATTATCATCACATTTCCCGTATCTAGCGCATTTGGTTCGATGAATCTTTAGTAAAATCGAATCAAGGAAGAAGAGAATGTAACTTAGCATGAAACGTCTGATTCAAAGATGACACATCCACGCTCGTACTTACATTAATACCGAATAATCGTCTAGCATGATGGAGTCACGATCCTCACAACGTACATATATCGAACTATATACATACACATACACATAGATGATATTCCTGATACGTTCTCCTGTGCCGGATACTGGCAATACGGCTCAAATTGATAGGCTTTAATTAATACAGCCCGGCCTAGTGTGCCATGACACTGACTCGATAATGCCGGGTTTATGAGGGTTTTAGCCGGAACATGTCACTTGCATGGGCCAAGTAGTACGGTTTGAGCGCGTGCGCGCGTGTATGCTTGCGAATCTGCATACATGTGTGTGTATGTTTGTGTGTGTATCTAGAGGACACGTAGGTATTCTCTCTCTCTCTCTCTCTTTCTCTTTCTCTCTCTCTCTTGTGTCGTTAAATGCCGAGTCTCGTCTGTTCGTTGTACCTCAACGCGAGCGCGTCGAAGGCTTTACTTCTCGCGCTTTGCGTGTCGACCAACGACGATGACGACGACGACAATAACGACGACGACGACGACGACGACGACGACGACGACGACGACGACGACGACGACGACGACGATGATGACGAATACAACGATAACGACAACGACAACGACAACGACGAACGCTCACTTTCGGTAATTAGCTTTAACGTGGAAACGATAAAGATCGGTCATCGTTAACGAGTTGCGCCCCATGCTAAGCTTTCCACAGCAAAGGGAGCCGAACAGGAAGACGCGAATACGTTATCTTGTAAAAATTACTACAATCGACACGAATTTTATAACACGAATCGCATTTACGATACTAAACACGGATATTTACGTTAAAATTCGATTAATAAAACATTGACATTGATAAAGATTTATTTACCGATATGCGTGTAAAGCACGATAAAGAACGAATTTAATTATTATTATACCCTGATACAAATAATTTCTAGAGAAATATAGTAATATACAATTGATATTCAATTACTCTGATATTCCAGATGAAAGATCGTACAAATGCAGAAGATATTATCGATAGTATCATGATTCTTTTGCTTTCAGAAGAATAAGTCGCGAATCCGTTGTTCTGTCGGAACAACGATATGTGGGTGTAGCTCGTAAAGCATTCTTAACTTGAGCAATTTTTTAAAGCCAACTAAAAGAGAAAGTGTGTGTGAGAGAGAGAGAGAGAGAGAGAGAAAGAGAAAGAGAGAGAGAGACCTATGGCAAATGGGGATCGTTGCGAGTGAAAAATAACAAATTATTGCAATATCCTTCAAACAAGTCGATGAACCTTTGCAAGAGTTACTCTCTCTCTCTCTCTCTCTCTCTCTCTCTCTCCCTCTCTTTCTCTTTCTCTCTCTATTTGGTCCTCTTTCTCTTCTTTTCTTTACCTGCCCCTCGCATATGCGAAGCATGCTCGAACGCAGTAGAAGCCTGGTAAGAAGAGGTAATCAATAATGACTTAATGTCCTCCAATAACGGACACCATGGGTGGTTCGAGTTCTCCCTTTGGGGGTTCCTCGAGATCATTCCGTGCAGGATCGCTCCTCTTCGGTCTTTGCTCTTTTTGTGCCAGCCGTTATTTGCCTGTCCCTTTATTTTTTCTTCTGCCGGCAGCGGCTAATATACACCCACGTTCCCTTTGATCGTTAAAACCGGGCATACTTGCGCGAGCCCTTTCTTCTTTTCTCTTTCTCCCTTCTTCGTACCATGGACGATGCCGGCCATTAACTGCTCTCGACGATTCTTCGACTTGTAATCTGCTACGAGAGAGAATTAAAATACGTCACTTCGTGACCGTCTTTAAAACGACTGAAGAAAAGAAAGAGTGGGAGAGAGAGAGACAGAGAGTGAGAGGGAGAGAGAGAGTGAAGATAATGAAAATCGTATGGAAGGATGAGAAAACGATTACGATAGTTATTTCGACGATCCATGATTTTACAAGTGTCTCCTAAAAAGGAAGAGAATAGTGTCGGACGAATTGTCCAATTCATTCTCGAAGATGTGCTTTCCTTACATCTTAATTTTTTCAGATATTAATTTTGTTTCTTATGGCGTACAAATAATTAATTGGCTGGTGGAAAATCGACGATAATAAATATTTATGTGGTTGGAAAAATTCGTTGATATGCGAGCGTAATAGCGATTGTTACGCCGAAATAATCACGGCTACTGTCCGCTTGATGGCAGTTTACACGAGCAAATAATTCGTTCGACAATTTTGTCAAGCTGTCTGCCTGCCTCCCTGCCTGCCTGCCTGCCTGCCTGCCTGCCTGACCGTGGTGGAGGAAAATCGAGAAGGGGAGTGGGATGAGATGGGGGTGCGAAAATCGTTGGATATCCACGAATTTCTCTCTTTCCCCTCTCTTTGGATTTTTCACGTTTTTACTATCCTATTTCGAGGGATATCCGATCCTATTCTTTCCGCTCGTTTAATACTCGTTTTTCCTCTGCCGCGAGCTAGCAAGCGCATCGTGCACGCTGTTCGAAGAATTTTTCGTCTTCTTTTTTATCCGACATATTTCATGATCCTTCGGAGTATTGGATTCGCGGAAAAAACGCGTGCGGGTTAAACGCGTAACGTCCTTCTTGAAAATTCGATATCCTTTTCGATTTCATGATCTCTTGGGATCAATAACAAAACTTTCACAAATTTCACGTTGAAATATATACATATATATACAATCATACATATATACATATATATATATATAATTTCAAAGTCGAACTAAAAATAAATGTTCCAAGTAAATTGAAAATTATCTCCATTACCGAATTGTCGAATATTGTAAATATATATATATATATATATATATATATATATTCTCATAACAAAGGGTACTCATGAAAAATTCAATTCGAAAGAAAATATTACATCTTGGTCGTACTAAAGAAAATTACAATCTTAATAATCGTAAACCAAGCGAATTCTGAAATAAAAATACAAGTAAAGAAGTTTCTATTTCTCTTCCTCTCTCGAAGTAATATTATATTACCTTGATAGTAAAGGTGTGAGAATTCGCCATTCCTTTACTATTTTTACGTTGCATTATGATATCATTTTTCTACTCCTTCCGTCAACTTCATTCGACTTCCGCGTATGCATACGTGTTTTTACGGATACCCATTGAAGTTTCACGTGCAAGAGACCGTCACGAGTTATACGTGCCACGCGTTCGTCCCACGTGTTGGTATATGAACGGCAATGTAAAGAGGAAAAAGAAATAAGAAAAAATGGGCTCTCTTTCTGGACTTAATAAAAAGATAGAACGAACGCGTATACACCTACTACCTTACGCGCAATTATGAAGCGCACTCGCCTTTATTTTCTTGACCGAGCTAAAAGAGGGAGGAGAAAGAGAGAGAGAGAGAGAGAGAGAAAGAGAGAGAGAGAGAGAGAAAGAGAAAGAGAGAAAGACTATGACCGGTGACTCGTAGGGCTCGAGCAGCCGGTAAATCTCACGAAGTCATATAGCTATGCTTATATTTTCATGACTACTGTTTAGACATAAAATGTATATTTTACCAAAATAATTCTACAATAATTCTTTATTGAAGAAAAAAAAAAAATAATAATAATAATTTCTTTGTCTCTCGTTCGTTCGATATCGATCAAATATAAATCATAAATAAAGAATTATTTCATTGGAAAAATTATCAAGTTTTCTCTCTCTCTCTCTCTCTCTCTCTCTCTTTCTCCCTCTCTTTTTGTCTCTGTCTCTCTCTCTCTCTCTCTCTCTCTCTCTCTCTCTCTCTCTCTCTTTTCTCTTTTCTCTTTTCAAGTAATTAATCTTCTGGATAAAAGATGAACAGAGATATTAATTTACAATAAACATTAAATATTCTAGAATTTATTTATAATTCTCATATTTGTTTTGAACGTGGGTAAAATCTGCGACGAATGCGAGTGTATTCTCCTCTCACCTTTTTCTCGAGACACGTACAATGTTCAGCGCATTCGTTGGATCCCACGATCCGGCAGGCTACATACGAGCGCATATGTGTGCGCGTATATTTAGCCCCGTATTACCGGCCAACCGCACTATTCCACTCCCGTAGGAAAACGCGCAAGCTACATTCTCTTTATACCATCCATCGATATTTCATCAAAGTGCATTAGCAGGTCGGCTCTCTCTTCTGTGGCTGGCTAAGTGGTATTCACGAAACTCGCTCGAATCGTTTCGGTGTTTCTGAATATTTCGTGGTCCTCTATGAGAAATTCACTTCGATTTTTTCCACCGTTAAACCTACAGAAATATTCGCTGCTATGTTTATTAATCGAAAGGAATTTTATTTTTATTTTTCTTTTTTTTTTTTGTTTTTCTTTTATTTCTTCTTCTTATTTCTTTTCTTTTTTTTTTTCTTAATCTCTATCTCACTTTTTTTTTTCTTTTTTTTTTTTTTTTTTTTTTTTTGAATGCACCGCACGTAAAATCATATTCACTCCGTATTATACTCCAAAAAATATCTTATATTTGGGTGTTATATATTAGATATGTATTTATTTTATTTTTCAAATATAAAACGTTGAAGTATCGATTAATCGATATTAAAGAAAATGTCAGATTCGATAGACGAGTCGTATAAGACGAGAAGGGTAATTCTTAAAGTCACGATTATCGCGAAAATCACGGTAGGGGTTCCTAGAGACAGCGGCCGCTTTCGAGGTCGTCCCGGCAACGATAATTATCTCGGATCGGTGGACGGGGTGTAGCTGTATAACTACGTAAACTACGCTTGGCGATGGTGGATAAGCGCCGTAGTTGGATATCGCTGTAGATATCGGGAGCACACGAGAGCGCCAGATACGATTATACATTTTCATCGATGCGTTACTCAGGAAGGGCAGATTACCGTAATGAACTCTGGCAACCCCTCTGCACGGTCCAACGACTCGAAATATGGATAACCGTCGGTCGACTCTAACGGTGATACGCCGATCATGTTTCTCCTCTCTCTTTTGCTTTTTCCTTGTCTTGTTACTCTTACACATTTTACTTTACCATTTTCTTTCTGTCTACGCATCCCTTTATCCTATGGTATAATTTACTTTTTACGACTTTTTAAGACTGTTGAACTTTCAATCCTTTAAGCAATACAAATAATAATATTAATGTAAATGAACATATATTTCGTTTAAAATTTTCTACCAAAGTAATACTACTACGTTAATTTACACGTCTCGGTTGATATTTTAATACATTACTATTTAGTCGTATTCTCTTTGTACACAGAGACATCGTTCTTATTTCTACGGCGCTTTCAAAATTAGTTTAGAAGCATTACGAAAATTCACTGCTCAGAAGGTTAAGGGAACTAATTTCTAATCTTGGACTTTCGAAACTAATCTCTTCAACAGACTCCTCGAGCTATATTAGACTTTCTAATTGAACGGACACTCAGATCAGTTTTGGACTTTAGATACTGTAAAATTAAATTTTATTCTTAACATTGAAATTCGTTATTTAATTATTTCTAATGAATTATTTTTTTCTTCAAAAAAAAAAAAAAAAAAAAAAAAAAAAAAAAGAAAAGAAAAAAGAAAAAAAAAAAGAAAAACTTCGCATATATACATACAATTTTTAAATTAATTCCTCTGTTTAATTTATAATAACTTTGTACTTAAGTAAGACAAGAAAATCGACATTAAGGAAATTTGTCAATCTGGAAGACCGTGAAAAAGAATTTTTCGCTCGTTCAATGAAAGAGAAGAAAGGATAAAAGGAAAAAAAGGGAAGAAACGTAAATCCGTAAAACTCGATCGATACATTTTCTTCGTAAAACCGATAAAACAACGGCACGTAGCTAGGAAACTCGCTTACGCTTTCTATAGCCACGTTCTCGTGGTTCGCTTTCCCTGTTTACGAGCGGACTTTCTTCCCATTAATAAAGCTCTTGGACGGATGGACAACGAAACTCGGCGAGCTTTTAATTTTGCGCGAGGAAACGTATACGTTAGGAAAGCTTTACCGGAACCGCAAGCGGAGAAGTGCTCGGGCTTCAAGTAGTCGCAGGGGTCTTTAATAAAGTGAACTTTAAGACTCCCGCTTGCAAGGAGATAAAGTTTAACGTAAGCTACCGTCCCTCACGACCGGAGCTAGACCACGTAAGGGTCACTAGATCGTCCTACGGTGCCAAGTTTTCGAGCAAGTTTGTCGTTAGAACGAAAGTCTTGTCTATCCGTGTGACCATATACTTCGAAGCTTGATCCTTTTAGAAGGTGAATGAAAAAAAGAAAAAAAAAAAAAAAAAAAAAAAAAAAAAAAAAAAAAAAAAGAAGAAGAAAAAAAATGAGAGAGAAAAGAAAAAAATAAAAGAGAAGAAAAGAAAACGAAAGAAATAGAGAGATAGACAAAGAGAATAAAATATCAAGATATTAATATGTTTGTTTTTAACGATTCAAATTTTCTTCGTCGACGTTTTCAAAAAAATAAATATTATCGATGATCGTTCAAAGGATTATAATTTTTATTTTCATACGAGAAATGTTTATTCTTAAATTCGAGAAATTTAAAGATTTTATCTTTACAGAGACGCACTCTATGGAATGTTTACTTTCGAAACACACATCAATTGTTGATAAGATCGTTTTATACGTAACTTTATTGACAAATGTGAAAAAATTTTACAAAGCATCGCAAAGCATACGAACGATTGGTTTTGCAACGACGAACAGTTAAAATGCTTTGTAGAAAGCCTCGAGCATTTTTCAGTATTCGTCCAACTAAGAGAAATCTCGCATCGAAATGTAATCACGTTCTTAGTTTTTTCTTTTTTTTTTTTTTTTCCCCCTTTTTATTGTCATTCAAATGTAAATCAAATAACCTGATGTTCTTTTGACATAGTCCTTCCGAGCATACGGAATTGCTATAGAAATCTTATTAACGAAACGACGCGAGGTCACGATAACGTTTAGCTAATAGTTCGATATAGAAAATTTAAATATCGATGATTGACAGAAGAAGAGAATGTTGATTCTCGTACGACAACATTTTTATGAAGTAAATATCGAGTTTACTAGGTCACTAGTGAAGAAGAATGTCTAAGAGAACTACGAAAGTTATCTAACTCTTGTGTAATCCCATAGATCTAGAAGTCGGCTAAGTCTTGGCAAATGTTTACCAATCCACGCACTTGGGTCAAATTCGTGCCCCCAATTAGTAGGGCTGTCGGGATCTCTCCCCCAACAACTTGTGATTTAGTGACTCTCAGGTACTAGTGTCAAAGACAACTTCAACAGTATTCTAGTGTATAAATATATGCGTACGTATATACATTTGCGAATGTACAGAGAGCGTCGTTTTAAACAGACCTAGAGAATAGATTGTAGAAAACTTTTCTCATCGTCGTGCCCGGTCGTCGATGAAATAAAAGAAAATTAGAATGGAAAAGGGAAGAAAGTAGAATTGTTTAAACTCGCGGATGCGTGTCAATAATTCGCGTACGTTTGCGAATGAAAAAGAGAAAGAAAGAAACAAAACTTGTGTGTGAGAGAGAGAGAGAGAGAGAGAGAGAGAGAGAGACTTGTGAAAGAAAAAAAGAAAGAAGAAAGAATTCACAACAACAAAGGAAATCACGGAGACGAACGAAAGAATGAAATAAAAAGAGAGAGGGAGGGAGAGAGAGAGAGAGAGAGAGAGATAAAAAAAAAAGAATTAAATAAAGAGAAGTAGAATTTCGGGAAAGTACCGAGTATATTCGTGGGTACTCATCGATGCGAGTACAGAGATCTAAAGAGCTTTGCAGTGATGGTTCCAGGAGTGCCTCGTTCTGTCAACTGCATTCTGCAAAGAATACAAAAGCATGTTAGCTGGCTCGTATACGCGTACGTCGAATAAGAGGATTTGTAACAGTGCAGCTCTTACCCCCACCCTTCCCACTCCACTTTATCTCCCCCCCCTCTCTCTCTCTCTCTCTCTCTCTCTCTCTTTCTCTCTCTCTCTCTCTCTCTCTCTCATCGTCTACCCTACATATTTCAATATTCCAATGAAGTCAGATTCTAAGAGCAGGAATAAGACGAAGGGGTTAAAAAAAGCTACAGACTTGAGATATTATTCTTTTACAATTGCATCCTTCAATTGCATTCTGCAATTGTAATTACAATTGCAACTTTCTATTATTAAGATCGATATGCAAGATTGAGATGCGCGATCTAAATGATCATCGAATTAGCCTCGATAGTCATACAACACACTCCTTGATTGATTCAGATATATCGTATGTTCTAAAAATGAATTTTTTTATAAGCATGTTTATTAATGTTAACTTATCGTAAGATCGAAGACGTTTAAAAAATTTTTTTTTAAATAATGTCTAAACAAGTTCTTCATTAATCCTATCGATTAACGAGATATACGAGCATCTAACCCTCGCATGAGCCGCACCCTATATATAGAGCATCGTCTATCTCACTCCAACATCGTTTCCCTTCAACCATCCCGACAGCCATCTAGACTTCGGGAGATGTGCCATTTGAATACGAAATTCGAATACGCTGACGAACTGTGCATACATCAGTCTACGTCTGTTTGAACTGGTCCCTGTATGGTAATGGCCTTGTACGCTTGTAGATACCACCGGCACCGGCAGTGCTACGTCGAAACGCAGAATCGCGTAGGGGAGATGCGTGAGTCGGTCGAGTCAAGTCGATAACCCTGCTTGGACATGACTTACGTCGACTCTTTCAACCAGAAAAGAATTTTGCTACCTCTTCTCTCAATTCCAAGTATCTTTCTTACCCTTCGATCGTAATATTAATTATATTCCCCTTTTAAGCAAGTCTATTGCCTAAAACGATTTAATACTGATTAATAAAAGATTTAAAATTCTTTTAAAAAAAGTTCTACATTTTGCATGAATCAATTAAATCTACGATCATTGCAACCATTGTTTGTTAAATATGTTGAATTTATTTCAAATATAATTGTTTTCGAAGAACGATTAAATGTAGGAAAAAGAACGAAGAATTGTGTTTCTAAAATTGTTATAAAAAATTATCAAAGTAGAGAAAATATCCTTATGGTGTTACTCTTCTAAACATCGTTTTTTAGGGCAAATGTCAAAAATTCGTAAAGGCATTGTACACTGACGAATATCTGTCCGACGGAGTAAAGTGAAAAGTGTGTCGCGAATAGCGTAACTTTTTCATTGGAGACAGTAGAAAACATAATGGAATTGCTCTTGCCAAAAAACGCGCGCCAACTTTTGTTCCCTGATAAATAAGAACATTCTGCAAGCCGTCGAGCGATAAAGATAGTCAAGGAAAAAGAACAGTTATTGCATTGAATCTTAATGCTTCATAATGCAACGAATCGTTTAATTAAATTAAAACTCACTATCCAACTTTGTTCTTATTATTCTTATTAAAGTTTAAAAATCGCATTAATATCTTACCTATGATATATAATTTAAATATTTATAATGAAAATGAAAAAAAAAAAAGAAAATATTAATTTCTTTGTACCATTCGAACTTTCGAATAGAGCTTTAAAGTATCGAAACAGAAAGAGAAAAACAGACAGAGAGAAAGAAAAAGAGAGAGAGAGAGAGAGAGAGAGAGAGAGAATAAGTAAGCGCTTAAAAATGCAAACGGTGAAATCCTTACAAGTATTCCTTCTCTACTTGTACGCACATTTGGCAAACCTCGCACCACCGAGATAGAAGACAAGTCGATCTTGAAGTGAATCTCGTTGACTCGTCGAAGAAGTAGAAGCTGAGAAAAAAGGAAAAAGGAAAAAAGGAAAAGAGAGTTAGGGTAGTCGAATCTGAAATTTCGAGCGTATCTCTCTGGGGCGTCGAACAGTAGAGGATTTAGCGATCGTACGCTTGCTTCTTCTAGTCGACTACGCGTGTACGCTTGATCTTGAAATGTGCGAATAGAAAAAGGAAGAAGGAAGAAAGAAATGGAGTGGGTAG
>NC_062192.1:3872081-3964581 GCF_912470025.1 Vespa velutina | reverse complement strand
TATTCTGGTTCATTAATCAGCACGCCGGAAAGAGAGAAAAAGAGAAAAAGAGAGAGAGAGAGAGAGAGAGAGAGAGAGAGAGAGAGAGAGAGGACCCTTCGTATTGTAGATACAAAGCCGATACGAAGTCGTTGAGCTCTCGAAGGAATAACGAGGGAGGATCCAAGACCTTTCTTCTACTCTCCCGGATGTGCGTTCGTCCAGTATCATCGAGTTCTTTGCTTGCCTTCCTAGTCGTTTATGATCAAATCGTTTGTAACAACATTGATCGTTATGTGATAATAATAAAGAGATAAATATGACTTGTTATCTATGATAAAGTAACTCCGTATAGATCTTACGAACGCGTTTCGATTTCGAGTTGAGAGATCTTATTAAAAGAAAAAAGAAAAAAAAAAACAAAAAAAAAAGGGAACAAAAAAAAAAAAGAGAAAGAAAAGAAAAACAAAACGAACGGCGAAGGAAACGTCTCTTCTAGCGTTGTGTTACCAATTAGCAGAAGACAGATCTTCCCTTTCTCTTTCTCTTATTTTCAATCGGATCTAGATAAACGTTGACATTCTTCAAGACGATAATAACGAACGTCGTTTGCTCGTCGACCATTCGTTTCCGTTTCATCGACGAAATCACGTGTGATTGATAAAGGAAATGTTTTTGTTTTTTTCCAATCGAATCAACTTTTTCTTAAACCACAATTACTTTCGAAAGTCAATTATTTCTTTCGCGAAATTGATCTCTCTCATTGAATCATAATGTATCGAGGTGTAAAAGAAGGGAGATAAAAAAAAATTCAATAGAAATGGAATAATAAATTGAATTGATAAAATTTCATTCAATGAAAATACGATAAATATGTAATTTTAATATCAATTACTTAACAGAATTGTTATCATCGTCATAATTATCGAACTAACTGTCAAAGCATGTTATTCTGTGTTGGTTTAGACCAAAACCTAACATGAGTCGGTGCAATACAACAAGGATAAACAAATAAGGCAAATGGATCGATTCTCGATCTATTTAGAGTTAACACAGGTGTGTAGGTAGTACGAGAACGTTGTAAATATTTGATCGTACAACTGATGATTTTTGTAGAAAATAAAAAATAAAGAAAAAAAAAAAAAAAAAGAAAATAATCGACTAGTGTCGAGAGGTAGGCATCATGATCGAGCATCCTTTATAGATGATTATCATTAAATGATCGACAAGGGGTGACTATTTCGATCTCTTTCTCTCTGTTTTCTTCTTTCTTACGAACCGAACAGCAACGAACACCGTAGCAATCCCTTTGACTCGGCTACTCGGGAAATTATGGACCGTCACGATCATGCGATAACCATGTGGATATCCATGGCATTCTCCCTTTCTTCGCCGTTTCAACGCTCGTCGAAATAAGCTTCGTCGGGAATGTCGTTTCCCCGTTGCTCTGGCCGCACTAAATCAGAACGAGCGTTGCTACGAGACGTTCCGTACCAACGTGTCTTACCTTATCCCTTTCCTTTACTCTCTTTCTCTCTCTCTCTCTCTCTCTCTGTCTATCTCTCTATCAAATACTGTGAGATACGAGATCGCTGAAATTGCTGGGCCTTTGAATTCTAGAGAAAATCGTCTATCGACTTGGATTTTTACGACTTGGATCAAACGATTTTCCATAAACGTTATTTTCAGATAAAACCTTTTTCGTCATGTTGATTTATGATCGTTCTTGTTTTATCAATTTATGCAAAATCGTTTAGAAAATTGTTACGCGTTAATTAAAGAATACGGTCAAAGAGGAAGCAATTGCAAGAATGAAAGTACTCTTGAAATTATTGCTCGTAAAACGTCCATGGATATTCCTCTCTTACGAGAATAAAAGTCCCATTATATTCTATTCCTAGTTTTGAATCCAACAGTGTAATCTCTCTTTCACGAATGAAAATCTTTTATCTTTATCACACGGTAAGATTATGCCTACTTCTCATTCTCAAGCACTTCTGACTGGTTGTCAAACGAATCCATATGATTATTTGCGTATAACGACGTTAGCCGAAGAATCCTACGTACCTGACTGCTTCCATCTTATCGCTCACGACGAGCTCTCTCAGCGAAGACGACGAAGACGATCACGCACGCATAAAATAAATGGCTCGTAATGGAATTTCGATCCAAAAAAAAACGGCGCTTCGATAGCAGTTAATTATATTGGGTGGGAGCGAGAGAAAGAGAAAAGATGAAAAAAGACAAAAAGAAAGGGAGAGAGAGAGAGAGAGAGAGAGAAAGAGAGAGAGAGAGAGAGAGAGAGGATGAGGTATATTTTATCTGCGCAGGCGACCGACCGAGTAAAAGCCCGAGTGAGCCTTGCCCAGATAACAGCTGAAAGCTTGCTCCATTAAAGGTATCTAGATACCTCGGACATTTTTCTCGGGAATATCTGAATAATTATCCTACGCGTTGCCGAGATTACAACATTGTCCCCCTTCTCCTCTTCTTCCCTTTGGGACCGAATCGTTTCGTTCCTTTCCATGAGCCAGACTGCAGGCTCTTCTCTTTCTCTCTCTCTCTCTTTCTTTCTTCTTCTGTCTTTTCCTTTCTCTCTTTTTCTCCATCTCTCTTATTCTTTCCCTCTTAAGTATACGATGCGACGTTCAACACATGGTACATACATACGTTCGAATTTTACGAGCCAAAGGACCACCGAACGTTTTATTTTTTCCTCTTACTCTCCTGCCGACTCGGTTCTCACTCAGTCACGAAACGTTCACGGTCGAACGAGATGGACGTATCGAGATATGCCTTTGATTGGAAGTGCTTTTCCTTTCTCCGATGCGAATACACGAGCACTCAATGTTTGCAACCAACGCCCGTTGGCAATGTGACATATTGCTTCTTCGTGTGCGTTCCAATTCTTTCTCTCATTCTCTTGTTACTTTTTTATTTTCTTCTCTTTCCTTTTCTTTCCTTTTACTTTGTTCTTTTCGGTACAAAGAAAGACAAGAAAATTTTTATATTTCGAAATTGCTCATGTGTTCGATTAAAGCATCCCACGTGATTAATAATTAAAGGAAAAAGGATCGATAAATAGATAATCAATAGGCTCGAATCGATATTTGATTTTTTAGAATGTTATCTTGTATCATCGTTCATTGATAAATTATTACTTTACCATGTAACATTTGTTGAGATCGATTGAAACCATTATATTACGTTGATCGTAACGATCATTGCGAATATATTTATAAAAAAGTAAGAAAATCTGACATGTTACACGGCAATACATTAATGATAAGATCGAAGTACACGAGATCGTCCTAACGATCGAGAATCACGGAACACCTTGGAACGAAAAATTCATTAAAAACGCTATCCGCTAAATTGAAAGAAAAGACGAGTGTTCGGTGGAGATATGTTTTGATCGGAATTGTAGGTGGATGAGCTCTCGCGAAAGGGGCGGGGGAGGACGAAGAGAGAGAGAAAAGTGTACGTTCGCGTGCACAAAAATCATGCTAGCATTGAAAAAAAAAAAATACTTCCCCTTCAGTTCTAAGAACACAGAGCAATAACTTCTCGTATTCGATGTACCTCTCCCATGTTTCCTCGACGTTGTATAGATTCACGCATCTTGTTTTTACTCTCGGTCTCTCTCTCACTCTTTCTCTCTCTCTCTCTCTCTTTCTGCAGCTTCCCGCCACCGGTATGTGATATACGAGTCGATTTAACCCGAATATTAATATCGCTTTACCGCAAAACTTGTACTTCACGCATCACATCGGAGTACATCGACCTTTGAAAAGGGCACGTGAGTCTTAAGGGCACGTACCTTATAAATAAAAACCTTCCTTTCGAGTCTTCCATTAAGTATTTCCAATAATAAATTTTTTATAACATTTTTCATAAATTTTTCATCAATTTTTCAACCATCAAGCATGAAAAATTGTCTAATTCTTTTTAATCTAGTCATCTTAAAATTTCAATATTTCATTCGCATAAACATAGAATTTAATTTATCTTATATCACTATAACGGAAAATATCAAAAATGAAACGTGATTTTATTTAACGATATTAAATGCACAATATGAATAATTCCGAAGTTATTTCAAGTTCCCTTTCCTTTCGTATCAAGGATAAAGATGAAACGTGAAAAAAATGAGAGAAAGAGAGAGAGAGAGAGAGAGAGAGAGAGAAGCGTTTCTCTACATAAGGGATGTCCACGATTATAATTAAATATATTTTCGACTCTCTGAGTAGACCCGTGAAGAGAGTTAGTGAGAGATAAAGAAAGAGAGAGAGAAAGAGAGAGAGAGAAAGAGAGAGAGAGAGAGAGAGAAAACATCAATCCGTCTCAGTGAGTTAATCCTTTGGGAGTACCGTTAATCCTTTAGGATTATGTAACACCGCAGTGTTTAAGCACCAAGCCTGAAACTCTTGAACACCCCACAGTAGCGGCTAGGCTTTACTAAATTTCCTTTTACTTTGCCTCCAAACCCTTCATATAACCAGGTTTTTTATCCCTCCTAACAGATCATGCCAATGTATATGCCTTCATATATTAATCAAACGTAACTCTTGAAAATAAACAAAACATACATTGAATATCATTCGTGATAAATAAGATACTTGTTTAGCGTATGCCGACATTTGTTCTCTGGTTGAACGTTGTTCTGGGTTGCTGAAGAAAAAAAAAAAAAAAAAAAAAAAAAAAAAAAAACCTTAGAAAGGAATGCTTCTTTGTCGAATGCATTTTTACTTAATTACTTTTAAGTCGACAAGTGTAACTAAATATTTTTACACTTTGGATTGCCGGCACGGTAAAACTTTATCAAGAAATAACACGTTTCGTTCCTTTTTATTTAAAAAAAAAAATATATATATATATATTTGTATATATTTATTTGTATTGTTTATAAATAAAAAAAAAACAAATTTAGTAAATTTGTTAGAAGTGAACATTTTTTCTTTGAATTTTTCAAATATCAAAGATTTAACAATTGTTAAACCTTTGTGCTATTTATTTGTTGCTTTCTACCTAAAGCAAATATAATAATGTGTTCTTTGATTAAATGTAAAAATTTATTGAATGTAGAAAAATGAAGGTCCACCTTTGTTTTCACATTTTCCTACTTTTTTACACTTTTGTTTTATACTTCATTATTGTCGAAGAATTATATTTCTATATACTTTTATGAAATTCCATTGTTCAAAAAATATAAAGATCGTAAAAATATATTTCAATATAAACAATCAGATATAAAATGGAAATAAAAGTATAGTATATGCTTTTTATATATTCATTGTAATCGTTTTATAGAATATCAATATTTTTTAACTGATCGTTCAGATTTTCGTGTTAATCTTATCAGAAGATCGTTGGGAAATTGATCACATCGATTATTTCAAAATAATAAATCACCGAAAATATAATTAATTTATATAGAATTTTAACAAAGATATTTATAATTATCATTTTAGAAAGAAATTAAAGATCTCAAAGAATTTATCAATATGCTCGATCGATGCAACGCAAACGGAAGGAATAAACGGTCTGGTAAGCATTTCGGTTTCTTCGGTGTGCATCGTGATTACAGATCGCGATTCGCTTATCTTCATTTTCAAGATAACATAGCAATTGCTCGCTTTAAGCCTTTATACAGCCATTAGGTTCGCTTTCCAAAGACGCGCGAGTATATCTCCTTGAAAATTTCGCCAGAAGCGAGCATGCTCTCATAGACAAACGCCGGTGCATCTCGTTAATTAGTATCGTCGAGCATTAACTAGCTCGGTACAGAATTGTAGAAACGCACGCGCGCGCGCGCGCACGCGAGAGAGAGAGAGAGAGAGAGAGAGAGAAAGAGAGGAAGAGAGAGAAAGAGAGAAAGAGAGAGACAAAGAAAATTCTCATCGTCTTTAATAGTTCGTCCGTAAAAATAATAGCATATTTTCGAACTTTTTAAATCCCGTCCGATTCGTACAAGTACACTTACATTAGATTCTTAATTGGAATATAATTAAAAGAAAAGATCGTTGAACGCGGCTAATCCTTATGGCTATTGTAGCATCCTATTCGCGATTCTATTTTTTTGTTTTTTTTTTGTTTTTTTTTTTGTTTTTTTTTTTTGTTTTTTTTTTATTCTCCGCCTTTCTATTTACGTGGAGTTTATATAGAGAGAATCGAGAAATAGTCCAAAAAGAGACAATAGAATGCGAAACGTGGGTTATTGTACATTAGCGTAGACTTACATTGGTTCATTTTTTAGAATTCTTCAAATAATTTGAAGATATATCGTCGATTAAATTAATACCATTGAAATATTCTAAATTTTTAATGTAATCTTAATGTTTATAGATATTTTCAAGTCAATTAAATTGTACTTACATTTAATTTTATTTTATTAAGTATTAATTCTTTTTTCTTTTTTATTCTTTTAATTTTTTAAACAACGTCACCGGAGAATGATTTAAACGAAGATAGAGAGAGAAAGAGAGAGAGAGAGAGATAGATAGAGAGAGAGAGAGAAAGAGAGAGAGAGTATTTAATGGCATTTAATGTCCCGTTAGAAAGATTATCTTTCAAGATGTATTAAACGTAGATTCTTCGTTCGCTAGTCAAAGGAGTTGTGCGACACAAGTCCTTCGATGTAACAGGAATCTTTTCCCTTCTCTTTTATTTTCATTCTCTTTTTCTTTCTCTCTCTCTCTCTCTCTCTCTCTCTTTCTCTCCCACTTTCTTTCTCTTCCTTTCATCACGCGATTTGCCTGCGCAGCATGCTTGTATCGACCGAATTCCAAGCGATGAAACTTTTTAAGAAACGACCGACCACTTAACTCCAATCCGGCGGTACCGAACCTTATCGAGTCGGGATTTTTCAAACCATCGCTGGACGACACTCGTTCACCTTGTCCATGGAGACCCTCTAATATATCGTTTCTACCTGCTGATGAATCTATGACCAATCATCATTTCGCTTCCGTTATCTTATTTAGCCATAATCATTCATCGACATTTTTGAATTATGATGTAAAAAGAAATTTTTATCGATCCATCGAATCTTACACTTTATCGAACGACATAATCGAAATTAAATTTGTATAAGATTAAACGATTAAACGAAAATAAAATAATTCTTTTATCTATTATATTGAAAATATAATGTAATTCATTATAAATACAAAAAGGATATTTTTCTATTTTTTTTCTTTTTTTTCTTTTTTGTAATATTTCGCAAATTGTTATAATTTATTTATCAAGAAATTACCTATCTATCTACGTTACTTCAAAGTATTTGAAGATAATTGAAAGATTCATACCGACGTATATAATACCTACATTTCGGTGGAAGATCACTCTCCTTTCCTCTCTCTCTCTCTCTCTCTTTCTCTTAGCATTCAAGAGAATTTCAGAAGGAGAAACAAGAAGGATGCTTTGTATCTCACCCGTAGAGTCCTGCACCTTAGGAAGGATCGACGTCGTGTCGTGGAATTCACTTTCGCGATACGTCCCGACATTTGGTAGAGCCCAAAGTGGGTGCACGGATAGGAGGATGCTCGGTATGCAGGTCTGGCCCATTTCGTTGACTCGTTAGAAATGACACGACTGCCATACGAGTTCTCTGAAGGATCTTGCGGGGCTAACGGGGAAAGGTAGGCTAAGAGTCCCGATTTGATGAAATGGTAGCCGAGTAATTGAAATCTCGTGTTCCTCGCCGACTCGACGTCGATACGACGTTGAGAGGAGTTCGATCCTTTTCTATCTTCTGTCTGCCTGTCTCTCTTACTCATTCGCTCTCTCTCTCTCTCTCTTTCTCTTTCGCTCTCTTTTGCTTTCGGTCCTACACTCTGCCCGCTATATCATCGTCTTACTCTTTCTCTCAAGATATCGAGACCCGTTCAGGCGTCACGTTCGTGGAACGCGAACGAGCAGGTAGGGTCCTGACTTGAAACCTCCTCTTTCTCGACTATAAGCCGATTATACTCCCAAATATTGAGACGTGCCTCCCGTAGATCGAAAACAGCTTGACTTTCGAAATCCCTGGGTTAGAATTCTTCTTCGAAGTCACTTAATTCGATATTAATCCTAAACGATCGTTCGACTACGACTACCGTTTTCATTCAATGAGCTTCGAGTTCCACCTTCTTCTATGTGGGAGGCAATAACGACCATTTTACGTTCATCGAAACACTTGGTAAATCTGAATGATTAAGGCTCATAAATTATTCAATATCCTTATGGATTCTAATTACGGTCGTTTCATGAGATCGTTAAGGATAATGAGAGAAATGTTTCGTCACATCAACAAATATTCTATGAAAATTAACAATTCTGAAGGATAATTTTTATCGATGTTTAAACGCAATGTTTGTAATGATCCTCCTATCCAACGATATAACGAAGATTAAATTCTCATATATGAACGAAATACTACGACCTAGTTTTGTCAAAATTGTATCAAAATACTAGTTTACCATTCTGACATATACAGTTCGCCTTTAATATTTGCATATTTCATCGAGTTTCATGGAACGAACGATTACATCGCTGTAATATGCAAGTATGGCAAGCTTCAACGAAATGTGGCAGATATTCAAGATTTAAAAAAACGTTTTTGGATTTCTTTTTCTCGAAATAATATATCAAGTATTACATCAAATCATACATGACATTTTATGATTTGAATTGTAAAATAAATATTTTTTCGCTTGCTAGATTTTATCGTCGCTATATACGTAAGAGATAGAATATAGAACACAAATCACTAATTACAATCACAAATCATTGAATCAATGCATTTCTAGTGTAATTAATTTCACAAATTTCTACTCTCTTTCTTTCACTCGTTTTAAAATCTAGTAGACCGCTAATATTTCTGCAAGATAAGTAATCTAATCTTTCTGTCGGATGATAAAGAGCAATTATACAGAATTTAATTTAAATTGAACAAAAATATTACAGGTTTCTAAGATATTATCAACGCACAAATTCAAGTTTTTATATTAATAATTTGTTCGAGTATTTTTAAAATTAATATGGATTCTCTATTTTAATGAGCCATGTTATTTGAAGGATTTCTATTTTCTTTTTTTTTTTTTTCATTCTAGAAAGAAGATTTTATATGACTCCGATATAAGAAAATCAACTTAAAACATCACAGATTATTATAGCTACTTTACGACTTTGAAATGCATGTTCCAATTTCTATAAACAAACTCGATTGTATTATATTATTATACGAGAGTAAAATAATACTGTGAAAAAATAACGTATACATAAGAATCTTAATATTTATTGTATCTGTTCGTTCACAAAAGACTATTTCTTACGACCAAGACAATTGCACTTTTTGTTAGTGATTCCGATGAAATCGAATATAAATCGAGGATAAAAATTTTGCCTTCCATATTTAGTATTTGCAGTAAATAAATCTGTCGAAAATAAAAAATTGTTACGAATTTGCGAGTTTTAAATGTGTTTTATAATGTCAATAAATTGAATATTGAACGATAAATAAAATCCAAATAGAACTGAAAAAATTTGAATAAATATGAATACTTACATTGTTTCTATGTTACAATGACGTTATGTTAACAAATAATATTGTAAATTTTACTCGCAGGCGTATATTTTAACTCGCAACGAGATCAAAAAATAAAAAAAAAAAAAAAAGAAAAAAAAGAAAAAAGAAAAAAAAGAAAAACAAATACAAATAATCAAATGATTTTATTGAGGCCCATTAAAATGTGTATTCATTTAAATTATATTTATGTAGTAGAAAAACATCTCGTTCTGTCGATTTATTTTACTTCAGCGACAGTATAAAGAAATATTGCAAAGAATACGCTTGCGGCTCCGGCAACTGGAAAAATAAGGATATACCATCTTGCGCATATTCATACGCCTGTCCTTTGCAACTTCGTATTACTCGGCTGTCTCGTGAACGACCGATTTTAGCTATGCTTTTATATCGATGATATATGCTGATAAACTTTTCTCAAGTCTGTATAAACTCGGCGATGTTCCTCAGGATCGAAACTTTACTTATTGCTTTTATTTTTTATGAGAAGAGTAATAAATCCAATTCATTCAATTTGAAAACGAATAAAATGATTTTAGTTCTCATACCGACATACATTTCCGAAATGAGACGTAATCCGATTATACGTTAACCCATGTGTAATAGATACTCATACATTTTTCTCTTCGAATTCTTTTCATTTTATCAAAACTTTTCTCAAGTTTAAATTTTATCCTGTTTTTATAACAAATAGAAAAGCTGTACGGCTTTTCTTTCTTATAATAATGTTGTACGCGTAAACAAGAGATAAACAGTATGCTTTGTCCAACGTGCAAAGGACACAAGATGAAAATAAATATTTACGAAAAGTATAACATTTGCAATTCTCTTTCTTAAAGGCAGGTTCATCATTTTTTGTTTAAAGCATGTGTGACTTCAGGGAACAGGTATGAACAAAATATGAATTACAAGAGCAAAAGGAGAACATTGTCTCTGCTATGCGCTATTGTATCAGTCTATAAACTTGTGTAGGTAATATCTTTCTCACATGTAATATTACAATCGGGTTAGTGTGTGTTAGAATAAATAATGTTAGTAGGCTACGAACTCACATTTTTCATTCTCTCACATTTATATCCTTCTTTAATAGTGGCTTGCCTGTCACAGTAATCCGTGATAAATACGATAGATAGACGCAGCACCGATACGCATTTATTTCACGATATAAAAATGCATAAAAGATAATAAATATTATTGATACGAATATTAGTAAACACTTATACATCAAATATTATTTTATATAATATATATATATATCTATTTCTTCTTCTTCTTCTTATTATTATTATTACATTATTATATTATTATTATAGAATTAATAATAATAAAATATAAAGAGAACTAATCGCTCATGTTATGAACTTTAGAATGCTTAATCGAATATAGTATTGTTTAAATATTACTTCATTGTATTTTGTATACATTATACATCGTTTAAATGAACCGTTTATTTTGAAAGTGGGCTAAGTCCAAAGAGGAAAAAGAAAAAAGAGAAGTAGACTTAAAAATTAAATATAAAAAAAAAATATAAATATAAATGAAAAATGAATATAAATAAAAATGGACTTAAGTCACTTTCAAAATAATTATAGATTAATTGAGAGCTTAAATTATTTAAATTAAGCCATAGGAAAAGAATCAATTTCGATGCTGGCTCGTTGGATTTCGAAAGAAAACTGAATAATCGATAAATATCAAAGTCCGGAAAAAAGTTCGTTTCTGTTAATATTGGACGAAGAGAACGATTACGAGTTCAAAATTTAATTTTATTGAAATATTAAATTTAATTATTTCATGTTTAACGCATGTTACGAGCCGTGTAATGTTTAAGCGAATGTACATTTAAATATTAAATTATTATGTTCTGTATATATATATATATATATATATATATATATATATTGTATCGTTTAAATAATTATAAAATTACCGAAAATAATTAATTATTTAAATTTTAGATTTTTGAAAAAAAAGAGCTTTGATGTTTCTTCGTTGGAATGCGAAGAACGACTGAATCGATAAATGTCAAAGTCAGTCGAACTTTTGTTTTTGTTTATATTAAATGTTGTCAACGAGTCGTTAATAAAAATTTAACTGTATTTAAATTTTAAATTGATATTATTTTATATTTAAAGCATATTACGAGTTATTTAATGTTTAAACGAATGTACATTGTTATTTAAATATTAATTTATTGGACTCCATATACATTATACTCGTCGTTTAAATAATAATAAAAATTATTGTTAAGATCCATTAGAATGAATTGTACTTGCTTATTTTTATCATAGAATCATCAAACGAAAGCTCATTAAAATGTCTAAATAAGTTACCATGAGTTCTATGGGGAAGAAAAGAACAAAAGAAAACTTTATTTTTATGTATAAACTATTATCGGAAAAACAGTATTTTTTGAAACGATATCTTTCAGAAGAAAATGAAAAACATTTTCAATAGTTCGAAACTATCATGTTCTCGGTTGATCAATAATTCAAAAATTACATCTTACAGCCTTAACATGATATAAAGAGGTAAATTGTTTTGAAAAATATCTCTATTAACAAAAGTATCGATACTTATATTCGATGTTAATCGTTGATATATTCCATGAAATCTTATGAAAGAGCATTTTTGTACTATCGAAGAGAGCATATCGAATAAAGGTAAATGCATAGAATCGAACGTTATAGAATCGAGCATTATAACACATAGATATTCGATGAGTGTAAGCTCGTACGTGATCACGTATATGTTTCACGGGGTCGTGCAAGTCGACCGTAGCAGCAGATGTTGCGAGATTCTTAAAGTGTTTTCATCGTGGCAAGGTACAACAATGTTCTCTCTCTCTCTCTCTCTCTCTTTTTTTTCTCTTTCTCTTTCTTTACCCTTCCCATCGCGTGCGAGTACCGCGCGACGCGTTCGATTCTTTTGCCGCTCCGGCCGCTTTTGCTCTTGCACACGTTGCACTCCGCTCGGCCGCCTTCGAAGGACTCCCGCGGCTCCCGTAAGTATTTAACCTGCACGATAAATTAAACCAGACCCTCTTTCCGGCTCGTTCAGCCGAAAGTATTTAAACTCAAAACATTCTCGTCGTCGCGAAGCCGCGATCCAAAATGCGCGCCCGGAATTAATCCCGACTTTGGTTAGTACACGGTTGTTGCCTCTACCTACCTAGTCCCTTCTCCCTTTCTTCTCCTTTCTTTCTTTCTTTGCTCTTTGCCTACGATCGTTACGATTTCAAAAGAATGGAGGGAAGAGAGAGAGAGAGAGAGAGAGAGAGAGAGAGAGATCAGCCAAGGTGGATGTAATCGAGCAAGAAAAATTCCCTTTACAAACACATCTTCGTAAGAGAAAAAAAGAGAAAGAATAGAGTTTCTTATACGAGATAAAACAGTTTCATATATAAAAGTAAATTATCAAAAGAAACCAAAAGAGGAAAAAAGAAAATAAAGTTAATTGTAAGAATATTTTCATAATTATCTTTTTTCAATTTTAGAAGATAATGTAGCCATGGCGTTTTATTTTATCGGCTATATAATCGTACGTTTTTATCTTGAAAAAAATGGGACAGAAACATTGAAGAAACGAAAGAAAGACGGATCGAATTGAAAATAAGATGACCCGTAACGCAGGATGCATTAATTAAATTCGCAATTCGTTACTGATAACAATAGGTCCGATCATTTATGAAAAAGTAACGATGTATTATCTTTTTTTAACATCATCTTCAGATTTTAATCATTGTGAGAAATATGACATGCAATTACTCGTTTAAGTCGGGCACAAGCATGCAAAGGAGAATGGCGTTTTGCGAGCTACGAGCTGAGAGCTTTATTTTCTTCGTCGATCGAGATAGAACGGAAGATTAAACTACAGCGATTAAATGGCTCGCTTTCTTTTCCCACCTAAAACTTTCTCGATACTTCAACCTATTATCATTCAGCACAATTTAATGTTATTGGCTTCGATAAATATAAGAAACTTTTAAATGACATCGCTATACATGTGAATTCTAATCGTATATTTAATGGAGCACTAATTCTTTTGTCTCCTTTTAACGAACCAGTCAAAATGCTCGTTGACTGGTTAACCCAGAAACTCGAGAAACGTGTTAAGTAATTTCTTCCTCTTTAAATGTTTCTCCTTTTGCAACTATCAGACATTAGAGTGCAAATTGTCATCGAAAGGTTATTTTCTTATTGGCTATTTATACGGAAAGTTCAAAGTCATTCCAATCGAAAATTATTCGTTCCTATCTCTTCTAATTTACATTTTATAAATAACTTTCGTAAAAGTTTGTATTTTTACAAAATCGTAACATTTTCACAGAAAGTTCAAGCTATTTTTATACAAACAGATGACAACAGATCAACATTTTCTTTTCTTTTTTTTTTTTCTTTTTCTTTTTTTAATTTTAAATTTTCCTCGATAACATCGATCTTTATCCGTACTTAAAATTTATTTTCACTCTCAAACACTCTCGTAATTTTCTACGAATATATAAACATGGCGATACTTTTCCATTTACTAGTAAGAAGATATAGCAGACTACTCGATCGATTTCGTCAATGTCATCTCACTTAATTTGATCTTATTTAATGAAAATATTTTATCGTGTAAGAATAAACGATGATCGGTCTTTTAAATAAATTACACGAACGAAAGATTCAGATAATTAAAGTAGAAAAAAGAAACAAAACAGTTAAAAGATCAAACGAAAGGTAATCTTTCGATTCCTGTAAAAAAAATTCAAAAGATAATTTTCGACATGAAACTTGATCGATTCATCAAATAATCTTATTGAAGTTTATCCTCTAATAATCCCTATTATTGTATCATCTCATTCGATTTTATCTCGTTCGTAAAAGGACATAAATCTATCGTGTATCGGTGGAAAACATTTTAATGAGACCGATGCCAATTCATCACTAATCAAGAAAAACTTTCATTCAACATAAGGAGTATTTCTGGATAAATCCGATGAATTTAATGTGAGAGACAAATGTTGAAAAAATATTCGCTAGGCCACGTACTAATTGATTATTAGCGCATGGCCAAAGTAGAATAATTATAAAAACGAACTTGCTCGAGTTCATCGATAATACTAAAACCGTGATAAGCATGCATACGCATACAACGTAGAGAATAACGTTAACTTTGCACGTTAATTAAAAAGTAACGAGCCCTATATTGACAGAAATGGTAAGAGAGGGGAACAAGCGAAAGAAGTAGTATCAAAAAGAGAGAAATAATGGAAGAGAAAGAGAGAGAGAGAGAGAGAGAGAGAGAGAGAGAGAGAGAAAGAGAAAGAGAGATAAAATGAACGAGCGTGCTCTTGTATTCGTCGATGCAGCTTTAAAATATGATCGACTTTGTTTTCTTTTAATTTCACCTAGTTTCGAACGACGTTGCAATAATAATGCGACCGCACAACTTTTTCTCGATGAAAGGGGAAGTATTACGAGCACGCTCATCCATGGCGAATAGGGGAATGAAGAGTTCCCGTTGCGAGGGAAACGGTAATTTCTCTTTACCGTGAGAAAGGGAGCAATGCGGAGGGTAGAAACGATCTTTTCGGAAAATTTCTTTCTCGAACATTACGATCATGTGGCAATCGTTCTATGGCTCATTATTCGTTCGTTTCTTTCAATATAGTAATATAATTTAATAATATAATTTAGTAATACAATTTCAATTTATTAATTTCTGAATTATTCCAACATTATTCTTGTTAAATAATGAAATATCGATCTCGTTCAGGTTATCATCGTACGTTTATACACAAATATACGTATCTATATGTCCTTGTACATTTCTATTGTGATTCAACTACTCGATCGAAGCATCGAGAGCTCGAGTTCAGATCTCAACGAAAAATCGTCGATGTTACGAAGACGAACGTCGGTTGAATCCGTAAAGACAAGACGACGTTCCCAGCGAAATCGTACGTAATCGGTGAAGGGTATGTATATGTACTTACGTACCTTGTACATATTCAACGGAGCCCTTTGTTTTACGATCTTGTTGGCATCCGTCGCGAAGAACCGCGCGCTTGGACGAAAGGCGAAAAGTCATTCGAGAGAATGACGACGATATATCGGCATGGGATCGCGCTGTACTTAAGAGAACGACAAAGGAAGAAAGAGAGAGAGAGAGAGAGAGAGAGAGAGAGAGAGAGAAGGATATCGTCTAATGAGGGCGGACCGCCCTGCAAGCGAAACGGTGGCCAGTATGAAAGAAGAACCTTTTCTGTCCTTCTCTTTCTCTCTCATACTTTCTTATGCTCTCAATCGGTCCTCTTCATGGGGAGCTTCGCGCCGGGCGCCTGGCTGCGATCGGAATTTTCGTATGCAAGAATCCGTTCCTCGGTTCTGGACGAGTTGTAAATAGTTATACGGAATGACAGTTCGAGTTCGTCGCCGAACCTGTGTCGCTCTCTCTCTCTCTCTCTCTCTCTCTCTCTCTCTCTCTCTCTCTCTCTCTCTCTTTTAATTCTCTTTCAGTGGGGGCCCATCTTCTTTCTCCGAGCTTCTGACGGCTCGCAAAGTAAAGAGACACAAGCGAGTGAGCTCGTTCAGGCCCAAGAAAGAACGTAAGATGAAGGTAGAAGAGAGAAGAAAAAGACGACGACGAGAAAATGGTAGAGAATGGGAGGAGGAATATACAAATGTGGATTTGGCGGATTGTATCTTCGAGTCGGCCAAGTTTATCTTTTGTCTCTGACTCTACCTTCGTCCCTTTTCTCTCTCTCTCTCTCTCTCTCTCTCTCTCTCTCTTCTCTCCGCTTTCGATCAAGAATCCTCGGCTTTCTTATTATTCCTCCGCTATGCGCCATTGTGCTGCGTCGAACAAAGCGCCACAGAAAGAGGAGACAGAGGACCCCGTTTCGCTCGGCCTTATCCGACCGAGATATTTGGCAATATCCGAATGAACGCTCGAACGGATAGAGGGTTGTGCCCGAGAGGGTGAA
Organism: Vespa velutina; assembly: GCF_912470025.1. NCBI lineage: Eukaryota > Metazoa > Arthropoda > Insecta > Hymenoptera > Vespidae > Vespa > Vespa velutina. The sequence goes on along the minus strand of NC_062192.1, from coordinate 3,948,064 downwards.
AGACGCTCGAGGTAAAGGGGTACGGGGGATGTTAGGAAAAGTCGAATTAAAAGTAAAAGGACGAACGAGAATGGATTCATGGTTGTTGAAAAAGCCAATGAAAATGCTTCTTTATGGTGGATCCTTAACTCTTTATAATTGAAATTTTCCTCTCGTGGATACGAGGATAATTTTGATAAGAATAACGATGGACTCTTTATCTTCTTTATCCAACTCCTTTCTTTTTTTCTTTTTCTTTCCTTTTTCTTTTTTCTTTTTTTCTTTTTTCTATTTATTCCTCTTTTTTTTTTTTTTTTTAATAAGTAAACTACTTATTTGACTTTCTTCTTGAGATAAAATTTCTTTCAGGAGGTAGCTGATTTCTCTTGAAATTGGAATAAAACTCGAATAAAAGAAATTTCTCGAAACGTCGATCACAATAAAACTACCGTGTATCTTTTCTCGTCTATGGCGTTTCGTCTTCGTCTCGAGAACGACGCTATCGCGAATTTGGAGCAGAAAGGAAGCGAGTATGGCTTTCTCGGGGAAGGCCAAGTCGTAAGTCGAAAGGCACGTAGCCGTCGTTCGCTTTCTTACGCAGAAATCCTTGGCGCTTATTTTCGCGGTACGCTTGCCAGAGTGCATCAAGTTTACGAGCGGATCGAGCGAACTCGGCGGCACGTATCGACGCCACGATCATAATATATGTACGAGTGTTCAGCGTAGTGGAATCTAGCGTTACTGACAAGAGACGCCTCACTTGCGCGCGCGATACGCATCCTTCTTTCTCTCTCTCTCTCTCTCTCTCTCTCTCTCTCCTCCCTCTCCCTCTATCTGTCTATCTTACGTACGTAAGGGAAGAGAACTACCGTGGAAATAATCGAAATCTTTAACCGGTCGACAATCCAGATAAAATGAAAAAAAAAAAAAAAACGATAAAAATAAAAGAAGAAGAAGAAGAAGAAAAGTTTTCTTTTTTTTTTTTTTTATAATTAATTCTTTAGAACGAAGGATGAGAATTCTTTTTCTATTATAGATCTCTCTTTTTCATTTATCGTAATATGCCGAAATAAATAAAAATATTTATCATCGTCCGAATTTTTTACTACGATCTCTATTCTTTCGAAAAGAGAAAGATAGAGAGAAGGAGAGAGAGAGAGAGAGAGAGAGAGAGAGAGAGAGAGAATTCGTGTATATATAACTCGTATTTGTTTAACTTTTGAAAATTATCATTAAATAATAATAAAGAAATGATCCCAAAAAAATGTGCTTTTTCTTTTATATTACAAGTTAATATCAATACGTATTTCGTATTTAATTTTTAATCAATGAAAACGTAAACGCATTTCACCGTTTATTATCTATATCAAATAAAAATTATCTGAAATAGTCAATGAGCGATTTTTCTGCACTTTAACCTTTTTCGATCGTTTGATCTCCGATAGCATCAAACGTTAGTATTATATCTATAAATTATCCTTATACATAATCGATTCTCATCATATGAAAGGAGCAATGAGTCTCTTCCCTTCCCCCCCCCCCCACCCTTACCTTATTCCTCTCTACTTTTTTTTTTTTTCTTTTTTTTTTCTTTTTACCCTCTTAGAAAGCTCACGATCGTGGCTGCGAACACGTAATTCTATCACGATTTCACAACGTTTTCTCATTGGCGAGCAACGCGTCCTGTCTCGAGTGCTCGTAGTCGGGGCTAAAGCATGCATTTCCCAGAAACGAAACAAATCGGCGATCCGTGAAGGAATCCAGACGCGCGTTATCCCGACGTCGAGTGGCTCCGCGTTAAATGAAAGAAGCGAGGTAGTCTCGTACGGAAGAAAGAGAGAAATGGATTCCGTTTTACGATTCTCTTGTTCTCTCGTTGGGTAAGTAGTAGAAGCGAGCCTCGAAAGTACGACGAGATCTCACCGATAAACGAACGGAGAGGAATCGGGAAGCCGGAAAAAATTGTCGTAAATTTCAAATAGCAGACTAACTCAGGCGGGCACACGCTCACTATATTCTCTTCTATGTACCTATCGGAAGCGATTTAGTAAATTCGAATCAAGTCACGTGACCGAAAGGGAAAAGGGTCCGTCCTTTCGACGATACGATATTCAATTATTTTTCGTCCAGGGCTATAAATAAGAAGGGTAATTTGATGTCAAGATCTCCCTCCCTCCTCTCCTCTCTCTCTCTCTCTCTCTCTCTCTCTCTCTCTCTCTTTTTCTCTCTGTCTCCCTCTATTTTTTTCTATATAATTGTTTGTTATTCTTTTTTCTTCATTAATATTATTATATATTCTATACATCATTTTCAATTATTATCCGTGTATTATTAATTATTAATTAATTATTATATTAAATAGTGAGATTATGAATTTGAAATTCAATTAGTACAACTAGTTTATAAAATTTTATTATCGTAATTAAATAACTTTTCCTTTCTCATCTTCTTCGTTGCATTTTCTAATTTCAATTGTTCGTTTAACTTGCCCAATGTCATCGTCTACAGACATAAAATCTCTTTCTCTCTCTCTCTCACTCTCTCTTTCGTACTATCTTTCGTTCTTCCTGCTTTACGCACTTAGCATTTAATGTCTTCCGCTCTGGAGATAGATTATTATTTCACTCTACAACCAAAGAGGGTAAGGGATGAAAGATGGAAAGGGGAAGTCACTATGCGTTACCACCCTGTTTCGGTACGGCAAAAGGATATCGAACCGAAGGGTGCGTATAGTATCAAAGTCTATGCTAAACGAAAAGTTTCTCGTTCAACGAAGGTCTTCTCTTTGAATCCCTTCCGTTGACAAAATAAACTCGCGTGCATGCACGCTACGACACGTGCAAGTGGACCTCACATTTGTAAGCTCTTATCGTCGATTTTGTTATTTTCTATCCAGCCGTTAGAAGCTAAACGGGAAGAAAGAAACGAGAATAATAAAATGGTACGCGTGTTGTATGTTAATGTAACCAGTAACAGGCACTTTTACTGAAAAGATGAGGCATAATGTACAGGATTAAAAAAAAATAATAACAGCTTATTTTAATGGTTGACGTTTCGTTTCGTTTCATTCCGTTCCGTTTCGTTTCGTTTCGTTTCGTTTCTTTTCTTTTTCTTTTCTTTTCTTTTTCTTTTTTCTTGTTTTTTTTTCTTGTTTTTTTTTTTTTCTTGTCCTTTTTTTTCTTTCTTTCTCCTGTGATATTTTACAACGTATGTACGTTACAACGAAATCTCGAGCGAATCGTTGTGCGTTCTCATTAACGAATAATCCGTGGCTTAATTATGAAGCTCGAAATAAACTCCGCGATGCATGAAATGCATAGAGAGTGTACGAGCGAAATTTAAAAACGTCAAAAGAAGAAAGAACGACAGGTACCTCGAGCGACCTTTACATTTATATATATATATATATAATATATAATATATACTATATAATATATAATATATATATATATAAAAGATTTTAAAAAGTGGTATATATATTTATTATTTATAATGAACGTATCTATAAACAGATAAATGTCCATTCATCGTATACGGATATAATAATAAACATTTCTAAGAGTAATGACATACGTGTCAATGGAAAAATATTTCCGTGAGTTAAAGTGAGAAAAGATCGTTAAATTTACAGAAAGTACATGATAATCTTTAAAAATTTATACCTCGCCGAGTAGTTGACGCAGTGCCGACTAACTCAAAGCTTACCGGCATCGTCGAAACGTCGATTAGTCGGTGCGACTATGCGCGATAATCTTAGCGGTTTTCAACGTACCTACGTACGATCGTAAAAATATTTTCTTTTTTTGTCGATTAGCTTATGCACCAACAAAAAAAAAAAAGAAGAAAAAAAAAAGAAATAACAAGAAAAGAAGAAGACGAAGAAGAAGAAGAAGAAGAAGAAGCTTGCGGTAAGTGGACACGATAGAAGATTCTATGGAATGCAGTCGAGAATCCAAAGGAGTCGTCGACCGACGCGTAGCGACTGAAACGCTTATATTTACGTTTCGAAAAAGGAAAAAAAAAAAAAAAAAAAAGGGGGGGAAAAAACAAACAGAAAAAAGGATTGAAGCTTATCGTTCGTAATATTATTATCGCTTTATTAGGGAAGAATCTCGCGACGAAAGATCCTTTTTCTGCTTTTCAATGAGAGGATTGCTCGTAGCTTAACTTTCTTTTCATTTCCCTATATAGAAATGGAGTCTTTATTGTTATTAACGACGATTATATATCTTTCGAACTATTTAATTGCATCGACTATACCGACGTTATTTAGGTACGTGACGTACAGCAAACCTTTCTCTTTCTTTTCCCCTTCCTCGTGCTCATGCGCGCGCATATTTCTTTCACAATGAATCCATTCGAACGCATACGCATCGTCGATTTTGCGAGACCGAACATAATAATCATAGAACGTATATAACGTTTAAGAGAGAAACACAACAGGATTTCGAATATGTAATTCTAACGATGATTATTAAACTCTGATATATTCTTAATGACGTCTATATCATAACACGTGCCAAGAATATTTTCGCGACTGACAATAACCGTTTATAGCTCACCGTCAAATTTGATAACGTTAGTGAATCCTACGATGATTATCCTTATGGTTTAATCGTTTCGAATAGATAGAGATACTTGCCGATGTCGGTCAAGTATCGTTATTGCGATCGTAACGACGATTATTATACACATATGTGCGGTTAGTTACGTTTAAGTAGATAATAAAATATAATAAAATAACGCTTCAATGAAATTATTTTGATCGAACTTGTTAGAATGAGATAATAGTAGAAGCATTTGGTAAATCTATTCGTTCGCGGCATCCGGCCAATGAGAGTTTTAAAGGAAAAAAAAAAAAAAAAAAAAAAAAAAAAAATTTACCCGGTAAGAGATTTAAGGGTCTACTGTGTATGATGAAACGTCGAAGAAACCGGAAAATGATGCTCAGGAAAAAGGTACTCGTAACGGATGATGAGAAAAGGGAGATAGGAGAATACGTTCGAGAGTGGGATATCTTGAACGAACGAACATACGTCCTTGAAACGTTGCTTTCATAATGTGTTGCTCATTGAACTGACTCTTTCCATGTAAACAAAGCTATCCTCCTGTCTACTTTTTTTTTTTTATTCTCGAACGAGAGATTTGATATTAAACGGACATGATTAAAAGGATAAGTAATTCGATTAATAACGAGAGTTTCGAAATAATCCAGCGGCGAATGAATAATAAAGATGTCGGTTAAGAATTTCTTCAATTATTCATCGATAGATCCTTATAGACAAGGACGATAACGATAAGATCTTATGAACGTAGATATGAAAGATAATAAAGATGCCTAGAAGATATTTGCCATGAATCTTTGAGTCTCTCGCAATTGCGGTACATTTACCAAAATTCATATCGACGTATCTACTCTCACGACATAAATCCGATCATTTTATCGTTTATCGAACATTATCATTCACCTGCGTGAGCGTGATTTCCTATGGAAACGGAGATCACGTTGAAGATCCTCGCGTGAGAAACGCAAACTGCAATTACGAGCGAGCTTGTGCACATGACATTTTACGTTCATCCTCTCTCTTTCTCTCTCTCTCTCTCTCTCTCTCTCTCTCTCTTTCTCTCTTTCTCTCTCTCCCTTTTCTGTTTCTCGCAAGTTATAACAGCACGTACACGAAGTAACGTCTATAACGCGTGCGTGTTTTTGCTTTTGTATGCTTATACACATCTTATATACTCGCAAATTTCTGATATGCAAAACGCGTTCGAAAAACTTTTTCAAATAGGTATTTAGATTCTTTAGTTCTTTATTTCCATTTGTATTCTATGTTTAAAGTATGTTCAATTTCTTTCTATATTATACGACCTTCCTCCTCGTTGACGAAGTTTCTATTCAATATCAATTTACCATAATAACGTTCGATCGCATCCTAAATGACGATAAGTATATATCAACGTACCGCCTTTAACTTACTGTTTTCTATATTCTAATGAAAGAAATCGTTGATATTCATGTGAGCTAATGTAAAATATAAGGAAAAAAAAAAAATAATAAAAAAAAGAAATAAAAAAAATAAAAAGGAACCTCCTAATAGCTATCCGTCTAATTATAAGGGCTATAAACGAAGAAAATTAATTGTAATTTGGATGGCTCATTAAAGTTTTATAAATTACCGACTTTCATTAAATTCACTTAATGGCCTAATGTAAAAGAAAAAGAGCGTAGATCGTATCGACATTCATAAAACTCTTTCTTTCTCCTTCTCTCTTTCTCTCTCTCTCTCTCTTCTCCATCTCTTTTTTATCGAAAATAAAAAGATAAATTAAAACGATAAAAACGACACAACTATTAACGATTCGCTAAACTTTCTATTTGATGATTAGACGAAAAATACTCACTATTCACAGCCACCTGTTATATTCCTTATGTCCGTTTCGATCTGATCTTCCAAGCGCGTGTTCTACTCTTGTTTGTACTTTACTTAAGAACGAAGGTTAAAGTCCTCACGCGAGCTCAACGCGAGACGAATATAAACAAACGAACGATTTGTATGTACATGATTACCATTTCGATCGATTGATCCCGCATAGTCCGACTGTCTGGACATTCGTCACGTACGATGGCCATGAAAATTTTACGAATGCGCATCCACGAAAAGAAGAAAAAGAAAGTAGAAAAAGTTTTCGCGTTTTAAGGGGGAACGACGTCTTAAGGAAATTGAAAGAAGAAAAAGAAAAACATTGGTTTGTATCGTGATGATCGTAAACGTTAGATAAATAATTTGTAATAGTACGACGACGTCGACTAATAATCAATAATTCATGATGCATTACGAGAGAAGAAGCGTAGCGTTGATGAATATTCGCATATGGCGCATTCCCAGTCTATCTAATAATAATCGATTAAAGTCAATGTATCGAATAACGGAGAGTCCGGCTTTGAAGTAAACGAGTTCCTTATAATTAGAGAAACTTGTCTATCTAGTTTTCTATCTCTTTCTTTTGGTTTATACTAATGCCTCATATTACCTTTTATTATTATTACCATCATTTCTTCGTACTCTTATTTCGAACATTTAATGTGTTTTACACACTATCTTTTTGTAATATCTATCACACACACATATATATATATATATATATATATATATATATATATATATTCTTATCAAATACAAGTAGCACCTTTCCTTTATTAATCTTCTCGATTAATCTAAATACTCTGATTTTTCTTCTCAATTATTATTTAATTTTATTTCTTTTATCACTTCCTCTCTCTCTCTCTCTCTCTCTCTCTCTCTCTCTCTCTCTTTCTCTACGATTAGAGAAGTATGTTATTTATATTGGGATTTTACGAAATAACTAAAAGAATTAAACTATATTTAATTTTCCATAATTGCTTACATAATCTCAATATATTCTTTCTAATCTTTATCCAATATCTTTATGGACACAAATATCTATCTATCTATATATATATATATATATATGTGAAAGATATATATATATATCTTTCTCTCTCTGTCACACACGCACGCAATGGAAGCGAATCTTCCTTCTCCTCGGAACGAGCGGGTTCGATCGCTTAGTGTAATCCAGTCGGTAAAGTGTAAGTGGTTCACCTTGATAGGGCTCCCTTCGTCGAGGTAGAGCCGGTGGGAGCCAGTCTCTTGGCATGGTTCGGTTCGGTTCGGTTCGGTTCCTCAGCACGGCCGGCGGGCAGTGCCGTGCGTTTCCTCTTCGTGACCCGAGGGCAGCATGGACCGGCCCGCCCATTTGTAGCGCCCGTGTCTGCGAGCAGCCGCCCGCGGAGCGATACACAAGGAACGTCTTGTGTTCCGCCGTGCCGCATTGCATCCTGTCCCTTTCGCGATCCATCGCCTTGAATCGCATCCTCTTTTGTCACGGTATTAACGCTCCACGGCTCAACGATCCTTTCTTATCGCTTTTATATCGTATCGGGATCCCAATGCGGGAACGTGCGACACACGGTTTCCATCCCTCGAAGAAAAGTACTTCTTTTCTACTCTCTTATATGAACTCTCTTTCTTTAGTTACATTCTTTTTTCTTTCTTTTTTTTTTTCTTTTTTTTTTTCTTTTTTTTTTTTTCTTGAGATTTTTATATCCATCGAAACGTTCATTCGTCCGTTCCGTTCATACGTATGAATGATATATCAATATATGAATTAAAAGTTAAATTAATTAATTCTGGGAATGCTTTCTGTTTTTTTCTTTTTTTCTTTTTTTTTTTTTCTTTTTATACGTAATAAATATATTATTTATGCGTAATATTTATATCGCGTAATAAAATATATTTCTTATGTGTAATAAAATTTTCAATTAATATGAATAATTGTTTTATACGATAACCAATTATATCTTCAAATAGTTGAATTCAATGTTCCAAAAAGATAATACTAATCTCTCTTAATTAATCTCTATTAATTATTTAATTAATGGAATACAAATAAAGTGTAAAATATATAAAGATATATGAGCATCTATATACAAAGAAAGGACAAGTTTCTGTGGTACATAGCAAAGGAACAAAGAGCTGTTTTCCGTCATCCAATTTTCGTGTTTCGTACGACATCGCTGTAAGGGATTACGGTACACCCGGGAGCTCGTAAAACATTGCGAGATTTTCTCTGATCCGATCCTGACGTAGCGTAACAACCGAGAGAGGAAGAGTGAAGGAGATAGTGCGAGCGGACTAGCAGTTTGGAAGGGGCTCTTTCTCTCTCTCTCTCTCTCTCTCTCTGTCTCTTTCTCTTTCTCGTTGTCTCTCTGTCTCTCTCCTCCTTAAGCCCCTAATGCTTCTAATCTTACTTGTCGCGATGCAGACGCATAATGTCCGTAGGCGACAACAACGACAAGCTTAGCATCGAAATTTTGATCCTTCATTTCTATTTAAACGTTTTTAATATCGCTTAACAATTCACACGATCATTGTGAAGAATGGTATTTTTCTTTTGAGTTTTTTTTTTTTTTTTTATAGTTCGTGTAGCCCAGTGGCTTGGCCTGTTGTGTACAACAACCTGGCACGTACAGGAGAACCTCTTGAATTAAACCTCGTTCGAGCAAACGAATACATCGGTTTTATCCGTTCCTTAAAGGAGCCGTACCGACGGCCCCATAAAATTTATAGAGGAACATTGTAGCTCGGAGTACCAGACTCGTTCCATTTGCGATTTCGATTCTTCGATTCGATTTTTTGATTGTTAGAGATTAGATATGATTTTAGTGTTAGTGTACATACGAAATCTATCACAGGAACATATTATTATTATTATTGTTATTATTATTATTATTATTATTATTATTATTATTATTAACATTAAAATTATATTTTCTCAATTCAATTATACTTTCTGTTTGTTATAAACAATTTGTTTTAAATAAATAATTTTTATAATTAGTTTCTTATAAAGTAACACAATTTGTAGATAAATATATATATATATATATATATATATATATATATATATATTATATTTTTAATAATTTGGTATAAATAATTTATTATTATTAATTTTTTACGAACAATTTTCATGGGATTAAGTTCTTATAAACTGATATTACACAATTTTTAAATATATGTGTTTGTATACTTACGCATAAATAGGTAATAATTTCTTATGAAAATATATTCGTTAAAAATAATTTTTGTAATAAATTTGATTTTGAACCTGTCAGGCAACACTACGAGTGCTACGATCTTTAAGTAAAAGATTTTACTTAAATCGTGAATTTACTATTATATAAATTACTTAAGAACTATCTTGGACGTCCATCTTTTAGCTCGGTCTAACGAAGTAAATACGAATCCAACCGCAACTAGCAGAAATTTAGTCTTGCAGTCGCGGTTAAGTAGTCGTTCTAATTATACAGAAAGCTTCCGAGTTCTCGATCGAGATTCAGAGTTCGATCTTGGTTTTAATCTACGAAATACTCGTGTTCGCGAAGATGGGAGGAGAGTTCAAAACGAACCAAATGAAATAAATCGACGCAATAGGAAAAAGATGAAAACGCAATAATATGATAAAATAAATATATATTGATCTATGTGATTTGAATTCTTCGAAAGCAATTTTCAAAAAAGTCTACGACACACATTACAATTTTAATAAGATACAAGTACGAAGGAGAACGTATATAACGATATTGGCAACGATAATCGCTTGGAATTTATCGATGGCTAATAAAGGTAGTAGTACCATAGCAGATTATCACGAACTTAACGATAATTTGCTCTCGGCGAAGACACCTTACGTATTCTCGATACAAGGATTCGCACGATCGGCAGTCCACGTACAAACTCGTTATCGGCCACGTAGAAAACCCTCCTCGTTGGAAATTGTTGGTTTGCAACGCTTGTTATTACTTATAGTAGATCGAAGAAAAATCGTCAAGTTAGATAGTAACAAATAACTATTTTCGCCCATACGACTTATTGTTAATGTGCGTTCATGTATTTCTCGCGAATAAAGGGACAAATAAAAATCAAGGAGAAATGAAAATGCATTAACAAAAATGAATTTCATAGAATGATAATGAACAAAAAAAAAAAAAAAAAAAAAAAAGAGAAAAAAACGAAAAAAAGATATCAGAGATGATTTCGAACGTCGAAAAAGAAAGAAAAAAAAAAAAATTTATGAAAATCGTGTCACGTACGCGTTAGTTCGTGCTAGCGAATAAATTTTCCATCATACACGAGAAGATCATATACGATTCTCGATATCTCGATTTTCGAATCAGGAGCTTATATTAGGTCGCATCCACGTATATGGGCATACCTCTATTACGTTAACGTAGTACAGTACGCGTTACAATACACGTTGCAACGTACGCACGCAACCACTTGGCATTCGCATAGCTCGACCATCGTCGATCGACTTCCACGATCGCTTCTAGCGATGCGTTATGATCGATAAATCGATTAGATCGTTCGTACGTGAGTCGCGTATCAATCGAAACCACTTACCATTTCCGCTTGCCGGCGCGGCGTCTCTCGTTGTTAGGCGCGTCCCTTTTGCAAGTCCCTCGAGAGAACGTCGATTAACCAACTTGTCATAGGGAAGATTGTTCGTCTTAATGGTAGACTAGCCGAGCGCGACCAAATTGCTTTCCCTTTCGACCGGAAAGTAATGCTTTCCCCTTCGACCTTCGACGCGAAGATACATAAGAGAAAGGTGAATGTTGTCATTCCAATCACGTCGAGTACTAGTTTAGATTCTACCGATTCTCTCGTATGTGCACTTTTGTATATACACTCTCTAACTAAATTCAGAATCAAATTATTTAGAGCATTTTTATATTAAACTTTTGATATCTAAAAAAAAAAAATATATATATATATATATACGTAACAGAAATATTTATTTATATTTTAATTAAACTTATACGTACGAGGATATCAAGATTTATAACAGATAATCTGAAAATTACGTTAATTTTCGTTAGCTCACGTCTTCCGATTTCTAATACAATAAACGAGAGCATAATAAGCCACGTCAGCTTATTATAAACGTCTCCTATAGTAAGTCGGACGTCCGCTCTGTCGATGGTTTAACGCTCGGGTTACCAAAGTACGAAAGTGGAAGGCTGTTGGCCGACGTGAACTCATCCACAAAATGGAAGAGCATGAGAGGGAGAGAGAGAGAGAGAGAGAGAGAGAGAGAGAGAGAGAAAGAGAGAGAGAGAGAGAGAGAGAGAGAGAGAGAGGACCGAAAGGTGAACGAGCACTGAGCAACACCGAGTGTCGAACTATGTTATAACTAATTATCAAACTCATGGAACACTCGATAAAAGCGTTAAACGAGAAAGAGTGACGCTTATAGAGAGTAATTTTTCAAAAAAAAATCTATCTTGCTTCTTTATACGTACTACCGTAAGGAATTACCCTCTAAGAAGCGTCCTCTAGTTTTCTTTACCCTCGATATTGTTATTTAAAGCGAGGAAGAAGCGTGAAAAGAAAGTCGAGCGTGACGAACTTTTTACGTCGATCGAGACGTGAGAACATCGGCCATAATTATTCGAAACAATGAAGACTCTTTACGTTCCATCAACCGATACAACTCTACGCTTGTTAATCATCGAGTATGAATTTTTCTCTTCTCCAAAATATCGATAGTAATTATTCGAAACAGGAAAGTCATCCATTCGATTCCATCAAGAAAGAGAGAACGACAAATTTATTAATCAACCGTAACCATTTAAACGAGATATCAAAAGATATCGATATCATTGTAAAATACAATGTTATTCGAGATAGAAGAATAAACAATATCAAATAATCTAATATGATGACGTACAATATCACTCTGTATATCGATTTTCTATATTTTTTGTAAAATTTACACATCTTCCAAGAGATATTAATATCCATTCAAAATACATTTTGCATAAAACGAGGAATCGTTTGAAGATCTTTTCAAAATTTCATACATTATTTCATTCTATTTTTGATATTTCTATCTCAATGATATTTTCGAACATTCACGTAACATTGGTAAAACGATCATAATAATTACTAATTAATTTGTTTGAATTCTCTATGAGGATAAAGAAACGAGAACGTACAAGTAAAATTTATGAAAATATTGTAAGGAAAGAATAAGCAAATATAAAGTTCATTGGTATGATAGAGACAGAGAAACAGAGAGATAGAGGAGGAAAGGGATAGAGAAAGAAAAAGAAAGAGGGAAAGAAAAAGAGAGAGAGAGAGAGAGAGAGAGAGAGAAAGATAGGGACGATGAAGGATCGGTGAAATCAAAGGAGTATAGGTCTTGGAGGCAGCTTCTCAAGCAACCTGTGCCCGCCGGAGAATAACGATTCTTTTGGCCTTGCTAAACAGGAATACTCTCCATCTCTACATCTCTCTCTCTCTCTCTTTTTCTCTCTCTTTCTATCTATGTCTCTCTTTCTTATTCGTTGGAGATCGGACGTAGGCAAGTTCGAGGATGCGGCGTGGCCAGTGCGGCCGGTGCGTGGACGGGCTTCAGATAGGTTGTCACCGTAGTAGTCCCAAAGTAAATGTGCTCCTCTTATTATTCGGACAGAAGATTTAAGCGCAGTTCGCTCGCACATGAGTTATGCTCAAAAATTGAGCTTACTCCGAGAAGGCTGAGCTGCCGACGAGAATGAACGCTGCTCGGCTTTAACGTCGTTCTCTCTCTCTCTCTCTCTCTCTCTCTCTCTCTCTCTCTTTCTCTATCGATCTTTTTCTATCTCTTTCTCTCTCTCTCTCTTTCTCTCTCTTTCTCTTTCACAAGGAGTTTCTCCTTCTCACTCCTTACTTTTGTTTCGACGATATATTTTCTCTGTTCGGATCGGCAAAGATCACCCTTTCCTTCATGCGTTTCTCTTACTCTAGCCTTCAGGAGGCTCCTCGTTCCAGGAGAAAGAAGGATAATGTGCACGCTTGCACCAGCCTCCGCGGAATCTTCCTCCTTCGGAATTCGTGGATTATAATAAATGCGTATGCAGTAGCCGGAGGTATAGAACGAAACGTCGAGTGGTCGTCTTTCTCTTTTCTTTCTTTTTATTTCTTATTCTCTTATTTCCTCCTCTTCTTCCTCTTTTTCTTCTTCTTCTTCTTCTTCTTGTTTTTGTTCTTCTTTTTCTTTTTCTTTGCCCTTACTCGATACACCAGCAACAACAACAACGACGACGACAACGACGACGACTACGACGGCGACGAGAACGACGACGTGGCATGAAATAATTCAATCGAGAAGATCGGATGATCTGGCAGTATCAAAGAGACCTCGAAAAATACAACGAAATATTATATATATCGTTGGTGATAATCAAACCTCAACTTTCTTTTTATCATTCGATTCTGTTGTAATCACGTTTCGATTAAAGGATCATTTATGAAAGAATTATATTATTAGTTTCCATATTTTCTTTCCTCATTATTTTATCGTTAATTTATCCTTGTGGATGGGTACAGAAATAAAGAATATAAAAATATCTTTTGTTACTATTCACGATGAAATTCGTCTGAGAAATCTATTCTTTCAAAGGAAATAAATATGAAAGCTTGAAAAACAATATCGGTTTACGGTATCAATAAGTCGAAGAATAGTTTCATTCGAAGAAGAAAAATCATTAATCGCTCTTCCATCTTTCTTCTTTTTTTTTTTTTTCTTTATTTTTTTTTTCTTTTTTTTTCTTTTTTTTTACTTTTCCTACTACCCCTGAGTCTTTCTAAGAGTTCGTTCTTGCGAGTACGTAACTTCTATATGCTTTCTTTTTTCGCTTGATTGCCGTGTCGTCGACTTGGTCTCCATCGATATTATTTTTAATCGAAGGAAACTCTAGAAAACGATCATGATAATATTACTGGAAAATACGGTAACGCCATTATAGTATAAAAATCCACGGTATTACTCGCGCATGATAGCGCGTTGAAAACTTTCGGAATTGTTCCACTGCGGGGAGAGAATTACTTCCCCTCGGATAGATACTTTTGATCGAGAAAGCCGCTTAATAAAGTTCACCTTTAATAGTTTTAACCGGTTCTCTCCGATACTTCGCCGATATCGAAAACTATTACCGGGACCATTGAGAATTATTGAAAATTCTTCAAAAGTACGAGGAAACGAATTTAGTATGGTCCTATAGAGAAATAAAGCGAAGATGAGTTTGGATAAAAAAGAAAGAAGAACCTTAATTTCCTAATAACACATAGATTGCCGTAGGGTCTATTGGTTGATCGGTACTCAATTTTATAAACTTTAATAATAAAATCTTACGTGTTAACTCCCTTTAGTTACGTATACCTTATTTTCCCTTTTATTTCTTTAAGATTTTCATCAAATTTAGACTATTTTTAATGGATATCCTTACGTTTACGTATTTATTCATAAAAGAGAAAACGGTCACGAGAATATCGGTCACGTATAAGAGAACGAAGTTCATATATGATAATCCAAGTAAACATAAAACTCTCACGCTCGTGGATATTCTACGAGAAAGCATACGATTTCTATGTTACAGATTCGAGTATAGAGTAGGTATCCATTATACTTATACGTAAGTTCTTACATTGAGTAACGAGATAATCGAAGAAGTTCGATTTATACGTAGGCTACCGATTCAAAATAACTCAGAGGAAATATACGTACGTACTTATCTCGTAAGCGCGTAATGCATTTTAAAGACGAAGCACGTATTGATTTTACAACGAGTCTAATTAAGGTCGAGCAGGAATTATCCGGATGCATAGAAATCGCAATAGCGAGTTCAGAGCCTCGTGTTCGTCAGCGATATGTATAATTATTCAAGCATGTTAAGTGTTCACGTATGTACATACATGTAAAATCATTGCGTAACGCATCAGGAGAGAGTGCGTTGCAAATACCACGTTGCGAGCTCTTTAATGTGAGCTCGATCGTGAGCTAAACTCATACTTACATACATATATACATACATATATACATACATATATATATAGATATATATATATATATATATGTATATATATAGATATATATATATATATATATATGTACGAACGACGATCGAATCGAAATTAATCGATGCTCGAAGCCTGTTACGAAACATTACCTATTACCATCGATGTACATCGCGCGCGAAACGTTAAACGAATCAAGATTTATGGAGCGATCGATAATTCGTCGTCGTCGATTTGCGATATCTCTTCCAACGATCCTTCGATATTTTCTTCGAGATGGCCTTTAACGAAGAAAGGAAACGATTGATTAATTCGTGGGGCAAATCTCTGATCGTCCGCGAGACTTACGGGTAAAGTACATAAAATTTTCAATCTACCTACTCTACGGGAATGAATCAGCAACGGGACTCACATAATCATCTTTTGAACGTTTATCTAATAGACGTAGAATTTCAACGGTTTCAACTCATAGATAAGTATCGATAATTATAAATTGAAGTTTTCAATCGTAAAAGAAATATTTTATGAAAAGCCATAATAAAATTTGTTAGGTCTATAAATATTGATTATCGTTGACCCTAACGATAATTAATTTATTAATAAAAAGATGATTTTAAAATACGTAGTTTAACACAACATTTCTTTCCAAAAAATGCGATTGAAACGATGCTCTCTTTCTCTCTCTCCCTCTCTCTCTCTTTCTCTCCCACCCTCCCTTCCTCGTCCGCAGAAAGAGTTTTTAATTTCCTGCAAAATAGAATCCTTCTCGCGGGGAGCGACGCTCCACGCCCATCCCTTGTCCCACGCAGTGATAAAGCAAATAAAGGCTGCGCGCACATCCTGCCACAATAAACCCCCGCTCGAAATCGCATAATTTAAATAAATTTACATCCGTTTGTACGCGAATAAATTTCACTTCGTTCTTGACTCCTCTCTCTCTCTCTCTCTCTCTCTCTCTCTCTCTCTCTCTCTCTCTCTCTCTCTCTCCCTCCCTCTCTCTCACTCTTGGTTCTTCGAACCTTCCAACCTCTACATTTCTCTATCCGTCTACGTTCCTCTTTCAAACATCAACACCAGCACGACGAGTCCGTCGCATCTCGGCTCTATTCTTCACTTAAAATCATTTTGACAGTCCTGTCCCTGCGGTTTCCTTCTCTTCCTCGCCACCGACATCACCTTTACTACCATCACACCATCGCAATCGCCGGCGTCGATGAATAATCAAAGAGGTTGGAAGGTTCTCCTCCTGCTGCTTCTCCGCCTCTTGAAATTCCACGGTTGATAACAACGAGGACGAAAGGCAATGAATGCCGGCACGCAGGATACCACGAAAGGTGCGAACAATGAGACTGTATATTCAAACGAAATTGCAAATCGGAGGATGGACGAACTCGCGGTGGGGGGGAGGTGGGGGGAGAAGCATTGGAAATCTTCGCGATCGGATCTCCCTGCAAGTCATACGAGGGTTTACGATCAAAAAGAGAAGAGCAGAAATGAACGAGATTTCTCTCTCTCTCTCTCTTTCTCTCTCATTCTCTCTCTCCCTCCCTTTCTCTCTCTCTCTCTCTCTCTCTCTCTCTCTCTCTCTCTCTCTCTCTTTCTCTCACTCATTCACTCTTTCTCTCTTTCGTTCTCGTACGAGCTAATCGAAGATAAACGCGCGTTTGTAATTAAAACGTGACTCGTCGAGGAGCTTCAGCAGCAGCAACGAGAGAAGAAACTTACTCTCTGCAAGAGATAGTCTCAAAAACGAAGGACGTACGAGCGCGAGCCTTCGAGAATCGATTAAAGGATGCAATTAATCTGGTCTGCATACTACTGCGAACAATCTTGTCTCTCTCTCTCTCTCTCTCTCTTTTTCTCTCTCTCTTTCTCTCTCTTACTCTTTCTCTTTCGCGATGATAGATATTCCTCTTCTCAATTTGAACAATCGCTTTTCCGCGTTCGTTGATAAACTATGTTGAATCGGGAGCAGCGATTTGAAAAATATTACCTTAAGCGATGGCTTTCTCGTTGACGTTCGTCTCTCTTCGAAGACGAGAAAGCGTCGGGACTAAATTCGCTTCGCGAAACTTCGACGCTATTCCAAATGAATATTATACAAACTCTCCGGATGCGCAATGTCGTCGCGCGTATCGCTGAAACTTGGCGACGTTCACGATAACAGCCGAGATATATCGTCTCTCTCTTTCTCTCTCTCTCTCTCTCTCTCTCTCTTTCTCGCATTTCCCTTCTCTTTCTTGCTTAGCAATCTAACGCGTAAACCAAAAGCGGTGGCACGAGAGAAGAAGGACGGAAGACAAGACGTGTCTCCAAAAGGAGTCGAGAGAGAGAGAGAGAGAGAGAAAGAGAGAGAAAGAGAAAGAGAGAAAGGAGAGACAACAGGCATGAAAGCGTTTCCATTCTCCAGACTAGGCGACGACGCATTGTTCGTCGACGGAGCACACGTCGCGTGTACGTGGGTGGTTAACGCGGAATCAATGGAGCACACACGAATGATATACGACTCATAGACGCAAAATACCATTTCGCATCTTTTCCGTTAACCCTATCTACTACTCAACTCTCTTCTCTTTTTCCTCTTCGGAAGTAGAGAAAAGAATGAGAGAAAATGGATATGTGTGTAGGAAAGACAGAGAGAACATGAGAGAAGGAGAATGAGGAAGAATAAAGAGTGAGAGAGAAAGGTGACAGAGATAGTGAGAGAGAAAGAGAGAAAGAGAGAGAGAGAGAGAGAGAGAGAGAGAGAGAGAAAGAGAGGTAGGAAGTCGGGGAGGTAGGCTCGTAATAAAGTCGATAATAACACGGAGCCATGGATATTTAGTGCTAGCTGTAAATCTTGGAGCAAATCGACGCCGCCGTTCCGCTTCTACGACCGAATATATTACTACCGTGGTAGCAACGATACGTGCTATATACCATCTCATCCTTCTCCTCCTCCTCCTCCTCCTCCTCCTTCTTCTTCTCCTCCTCCACCTCTTCATCCTTCTTCTTTTTCTTCTTTTTCTTTTACCACACTAACACCAACAACGTTAGTTCTCTCTTCGTCGAAACTGCTCACTTTTTCGTTTTCTTTCACGAGCGATTCGTGAGTATATTTATATGAGTGTGTGTGTGTGTGTATGTATATGTCTCTCTCTCTCTCTCTCTCTCTCTCTCTCTCTCTCTTTCTCTTCGTTCCTCCCTAAGATAGACATAAAATTCCTTCAGGCGCGAGAAAGTCACATGGAAAGATACGACCTACTAAAGAGACGCCGCTTTGAACGCATAACGACGTAATGTAGCAAGGTATTAAAAGTAGAGGTAAAGCTCTTCGGGGTTACCTACAATTTTCGGAAGGACTCACGATCATTAGTGAATACGTATTACGTGCGAACATCGAGATATCGTGTAAAACTGTCATCCCTCTCCCCCATCCCATCTCTCATCCGAATCACCATTAGACTCGTCGTCATCGTTGTAACTACTTTGTAATTTATCGTTTGACACCTTTATTGCGGTACGTTTGAATGACTTTGCAGAACGTACGATTTCATGATTAAATACGTACATGTATCTATTAAGATATTGAGAAATATTCTAACGATATGATTATCAGATGCTCGTTCGGCTTATTCTTATTCTTATTCTTTATTATTAATTTTTTTTTCTTTTCGAATTGCTCTCTATGCTCGATCTCGAAAGGCACGTAACATTATACTATATAAGAGGGAAGAAGAGATGAAGCATTAAAATCGATGACGGCATAACGTTTTTCGATCGAGCTTTCTTTTTATCTTCGTGAGCTTACTCGAAAGACGCTACGAAAGCACATTTCATGGCGATCGGGCTATCGTTACGATATAATTACGGCTACGAGCATATGGTACAAGCTGGTAGAAGCTAATGCCGATCGTCCAGTCAGCAAGAATAAGTGGCCGGGAGGAACGTAGCTATTCCCCGGTGTCTCGATGCGTATCGATGGAAGCGAACGTAGTGGTAAGTATAAATGTACGCCTCCTGGTAACATCGTCGGCACGGCGAATGCTGCTGCGATCCATCCTCGCTTCTATCTTGTCCATGGACGAACGATAAACTTGAGAAATTATCGACCGGTTGAGCGGACTCGAATAAGAACAACTTTCAAGATTCGACCAACCGATTTTCAGATGATCCGATATGCTTTTTTTATGTAATGCATAATCTCCAAATAAGATTTGCATTTATATAAATGCAATTTCTTTTTTCTTTTTTTTTTTTTTTCTTTTTTAGCTCTTTATAAACGCGAAGAAATGTTGATCTATTAACAAATGAGAACTTGATTGTTCTATTATTATTATTATTATTGTTATTATTATTATTATTTTGAAGAAGTCGATTAATATTGAAAGTTATTTAATTCCTTCAGATATCTAGATATTCTTTCAAAATATTTTCTTTACAACGAATACGCATTTTATCGCAGCTATTTGTTATTTTGAACGATAACTTTCTAAACTAGCAAAAGCTAAATGTGCATAATGACGAAAAACCTCGTATATCTTCTTTCGCGTAACTATACACGGTGATTCGTCTTTTCATGTTCCCTCACGAAATAATTCTTCCACTTCCTTCTTTTCGAAAACCCCTTTGAACGACGACAGCTTCGTGGCGAGCTTTCTTGAATTCTCTCTCTTTCTCTCACTCTGAACCTTTTCTCTCATTCTTCTTTTCATTCGAAGGATTGCTATCGATAGACGATTCGCGTATTTCATCGGCGTCAAGGAGCTCTCGTATTCGGGCGTGTTGATGGTATTTGTTAGCTCGGTGACGTATTTGTTCGCCAAGAAGACGTCGGATGATGGATGGCAGTCAGCGGGAGAGCGATTTGTCTCCCGCAGTCTAGGAAACGTGGAAAGGCAAACGACTATGTGAGAGAACAGCAAAGGTTTCTTCTAAGAGCAAGAGAAAGAGAGATGAAAAAAAAAAGGGAGGAAGAGAAAAAGGAACGGGATAAGGAAAGAAAGACCAAGCGGAACACAAGACTTTGGATGTTTCTTGAATCGCGACTTTGTATTATTTATGACTCGAAAATATTTGTTAATATTCTTTGCGAATGGCCGTAACAACGACAACGATAAAAAGTGTATATTGGTGAAACGAGTTGTCGACGAGAGAATCATTAAAATTTCTTTTCTCTCTCTCTCTCTCTCTCTCTCTCTCTCTCTCTCCTTCTCTTTTTTCTTTTATTTTTTTTCCGCCCTTCGAGAAGGAAGCTCATTTTATTTGCCTCTTATTATTTTCCCATTAACTGCTTTCTCATTACCTTCGAATTTCAAATGAAGATTTTTTTTTCATATACTTTCAATTAATCACCATTACTTTTTAATAGTTCTAGAACACATTTTATACCGTATACAAATTTCTTCGGGTATAAGAAATTTACAACTAGAAAAAGATATATGATATAAAAGTTTTCAAATATGTCCAGGATTCACTATACATATATGAGCTTAACGATTCTACACAACGGAAGGATATATATGTCGGTATTCTTCAAAAGAGCGAGGCCGATGCTCTCTCTCTCTCTCTCTCTCTCACTCTCTCTCTCTCTCTCTCTTCCTCTCTTCCTCTCTTTCTTTTCTTTTTTCATTTTTTTTTTTCTCATAACGGTTCGCCTCCGAAACGCCTCCGCGTCCTACGGCGTTCCTACGCTCTTCGAGGAGAATTGGCGAATTATTATTAAACGCCGTCAAAACAGCGAATTTATTTCGGCGCGGTATCTTATTGATGTACCATTGGACCGTAAGAAGTCCCGTGGGCCTTGGGACGCGCTGCGCCGTGCTGCGGAACGCCGCAGGAGGCGAACGGGTCCCACCGGTGTAACTACAACGACTATAAATTTCATTGGATCCCAATATCATGTCTGTAACTCGTTAAGCACTTTTAACCTCGTCCAGTCCATGCCAGATATCAATCGATCCATTGTCGTTACCACGCGGCCTGAATCATCCAACTTCCGTAAGAGAGTGAATGTCCTAGAAACGTTTGAAAAAATCATTTATTTCATTAATACAATAATTTTTCTTTCATTTAATTTCTTTCCTTTCCTTTCTTTATTTATTATCAAGCTATAACAATTGATTATTATACTTCCAATATTAATGTTCAGAAAGTACATGATATAATTCAAAATAACGACTAAAGGAAAATCATGAATATACGAAATGATAGCGAGTTTGGCATGGAGAAGACTAGGAACGTGTCCTCTCGCGTTCCTGAATAATCGAAAACGTTGAGTGCACGTCCGTGTTACCCCTGGGCATCTTGAACACCCCGATGCAAACGTCGACGTAACTGACCGAGCAACTAAGCCCTTCCAGGATCGGCTGACCTTCGATACTGTCGTATTCTAAGCGTTTCGAGGATGCAAGAGAATGTATATACAAACTTTATCCTACTATCTCTTCACCCCGAAAACTATTCCATTCAGTGACTCAACGACGATAGCGTATATTTTACTTTTTAACAAATTTCATAATAATTACGAATATTTTATCTGTTTCTTTTTTTTTTCTTTTTTTTTTCTTTTTTTTTTCTTTTTTTTTTCTTTTTTTTAAGCTTTCCCTTTAATTTCTATCAAGATTTTTAGAAAATTTTAATCATTAAATCGTACAATCAAAATAATAGATAATACAATTCGTTTTTGAATTCATTTAATTGGTCTTGCAATTTTGATGATTTTTAACAAGATGAAAAGTGATCGTTTCTTACCGACAAGCTCAAATGAGACAGATTGCAAGGTATGATATACTTACCGGGGAAAAAAATAAAGGAAGGCAGATCAGATCTCGTCGCACGCAGTTGAACAATCGTGGCACATCGCGTCCGGTCATTATCGTTGAGTCGTTACTGTTATTCCATGGTCGAACGCGTCTCGGTGCGCCTTTTACGTGGAACGATTAGCGGTGTGTGTCGGTGCGAGAAAGAAAAAAGTTTTCTTTGCTATGAAAGAGTATGAAAGAGCACGCGACACGATGACCCGCGTGGCTCAGCAATGGAGAAAGAAAAAGAAAGTTTTACTTTGAAAGGAGGGAGAAAAAAGAAGAGACAAAAAAGAGAGAGAGACAAGGTCTGTACTTTGTTCCAGTCGAGGAGACATCCGGAGAGAGGCATTCTTGTTTTACTATCTCTCCCTCTCTCTCTCTCTCTCTCTCTCTCTCTCTCTTTACCTCTATATCTCTATCTGCATCTTTCTCTCTCTCTTTTTCTCTCTATAGCGATCGAGATTATTCGACGATGCATTCCTTATAATATTGTATTATTTACAGAGAAACTTACGAAGAAACGATGAAGTCAAAGTTATCGTATTAATCCACGTCTAGTATTTGTTAGATAGAATTAGATGAAAAATTTTAATTAATACATCGGAATGTCATTTTGACGTTTGATCCATCAAGAGATCAAAGAATTTTTTTAAAGGATATTTCTAGAGTAAAAATACGATCATTTTTATTTATTTATTTATTTATTTATTTATTTATTTATTTACTTATTTTTTTTTTTTTTTTTTTTTTTTTTTTTAAAACGAATCGCCAAAGAAATGACGTATCACATCAGAGATAGCTTTCGACGAAGTAATTTGTCTAGCGAGATGCCTTTCGTCGTCCTGCCGCGTGGTAGCTCTCGTCGTAAACGACGTCCCGCGGGGATATCATCGGTGATTACGGTATCCACGACATCTTGACTCGCTGCACACGACGATGTCTCGGAAAGTTTCGTCGTTAGCTAATTGCAGCGTGCGCGTGAGACCGTGTCGCGTTGCCAAGTAAATAGGTATACCCAACATGGTGGTATACCAAAGTGCGTGAGTCTCCTCGTCTGAGGCCGATGTCGACACCGACACCGACACTGAGACTTTCTCGTCTACGTACGCGCTTACATACGCTCGCAATTTACCCTTTCTCCATTTCCAGCCAACACCTTTGCAACATGACCCATATATGATAGTAAAACGAATTTTATTTGATCGAAATTTTTACGTGTAATAATATCAAACAGAAATTACCATCGTATTATTTTCGAATTAAATGAAAGAATTTAATTGATTTTTTTAACGAAAAAAAAAAAAAAAGGGAAAGTCAATTGATAAATCTTTGTAATTAAATCATTTCGATAGAAATAATTCATATTTAATTCTTTATATGTAAACGAATCGATGTATATTTCGAAAGGACATTCTTTTATAATTCGTAATTAGTACTTCTTAATAAGTATAATTTTTCCTTGAAATTATTATTGACACTTTTTACATTTTAAATAGCTCTAATTGTTTTAAAATATTAAAGTTCGTTAACCATGAGAAATTTCTATCTAAGTTTCATTATTTTTTCAATGACTTGTCTGAATTCTCGTCATTCTACATGCTATCATAGTTATCTCCTTTTAAATTGAATTTATTTATGGAAATCCATTAAAACTGACGTGTAAATCAGGGTGAGACAGAAAGCGAGAAGTTAGGATGAATAATATGATTCTATAAACTCGATTCGTGGATCGATCGATCCAGAATTACATCTAAGTTGTGTCTTCGAACAATCTTACAATTTTTCCAAATAAATGTTTTAATATAATTCTGACACATTTTATCAGAGTTAACTTAAAGCAAAGCATTAAGTAAATAAAAATTAGAAGATTAATGTTATTAGAAATAAACAATTATGAAAAATATCGTAATCAAGCCATCACTTATTTTTAAATACGCAATCGTACAATTAATACTTAAAAGTGTATATTCAAATCATTACATAATACGTTTCATTAAATGAAACATTTCTATTTTCTCTGCAGGAATTATTAATTAAACATTGATATCCAAATCTGTCTATCTCTACAGTTATTATTATCGCTTTTAATTGTTAACGGATATTCGATTCGTGTATAAATTTCATGTAAACATAATTAAAAAAAAATATTTTTCTTCATATAATATTCTATAATTTGATATTATTTTCTATTGCCATATTTTTTGCATAAAATAATTTAATTCATGCAAGAAAGAGAAAGAGAAAAAGAGACAGAGAGAGAGAGAGAGAAAGAGAGAGAGAGAGAGAAAGAGAGAAAGAGAGAGAGAGAGAGAGAGAGAGAGAGAGAGAACATTTCTTACATGGAAGAGCCATGATTAAGGCGCGAATGAGACTCGAACGATGGAAGTACCATGTTATAGCTCGCGAACGTGCTGTTCAACGATCCCGTCGGTCTTCCAGCAACGTTAAGTATTCACCGAGTGTAAGTACATACGCCTATGCTTCTGGATTAGCCGGAGCCATCCATCCGGTATATTTATGGCAAGCGTAACTTGTAATTCAACATCGATTTTCGTACTCTCTCAGGCCATTTTATATTACCCTCCCACGAAACTTTTTCTCGAGCCAACGTTCTACCGAGTGTTTCTTACAATTTCTTTTATCCTTTTATTGTGAAAGCGAGTTTCCCGGAATAGACGTGCCATTGTACGGGGTAGAGTGGTATCACTCCGCCTAGCTTTATGCACGGTAGTATTACAAAGTATAGAATAGAAATAGAAAAGAGTGAAATTAATAATGAAAGCTTTAGGAAGGAAAGAAAATGACAAGGTGAGGAACATGATCGAATAGATAAACTAGAAATATGAAATAAGAATTTTTGACGTACGTACATAAATTACACGGGTGATCGTTCTTGATGGATAGTTTGAAAGGCACTTTTCTAACAACAACTGATAAACGCATAACGCGTTTTGCATATTTATAAATTATTGAGAAAGTTCGACATAAGAAACGAAGTCCATTACATTCGAACGTTTTTTTCCGATCAGAATCTATACCTTTCGGCTTAATGCGGCTTTGCGTCGGGCAAAGGTCCTAAAAACTTTTCGGATATTTATCTCAAGATACTCCGAATGGCCGTCTTAGGTGTGACGAGTTATAGAACAGCTTAAAAAATGGTACGTGACAACTCGCACCAATCGACCATCAAAACGGTAGTAAAAAACGGACGTTAGACGAAATGAGATCCGTTGGAGTGATAAAGCGAATACCAGTAAGAGGCTTAATACAATGGAGTATAGTTGATTCTTCATAAAGTCAACATACGATGTAAATATATTTCATTTTAATCTTAGTTATTAATATATTTAATTTAAACAAAAGCGTGAATGATATACGTAACGATATCTGTGTTAATGAAATACATGAACGAAGAGAATTATCATTAAAACTCAATTGAGAATTGTCGACATCTTAATCTCAGTTGTCGATGGGCATCTCGCAATTCGAACGATGCACTGATAGATCCAACAGCGGCAAGTCGCTTTTCTTCTTTCTTTCGCGTGAAAAGGAAGCAGGTCTAACGTGTTATATGTACTTGAACAGTATGACAGAAAGGGACAGAAAGAGAGAAAGAGAGAAAGAGAGAGAGAGAGAAAAAGAGAGAAGGGAAATACAAGAGAGTACGGATTAAAGCAGCGGCAACTACGTCGACAGTTCGATGGGGCGCCACGCGAACCGCTTTTTCTTCAAAGAACGGTGGCCCTCGATGTCTTAGTCGCGGTCCTGTTTGCCTCCCTCGTCTTATATACGTCTCTCGCCAGGGCTCTCTATTTGTCCTTATTTATCGGCCTGTCCGCGTGACTTTTTCTTCGATTCTCAATGCATTATCTTGATCGATTACTCGTTACGACGCTGATTTATATTCTCGATCGTTTTCTGGTGGCCTTCGAAGCGCGGAACTCGAATACCACCGCGTACATTACAAGGTCGTGTATATCACGTAACCTCGAGTTTCTATAAGATCGAAAAAAAAAAAAAAGAATTTAACGAGACTTCCTTTCATTAATGGCACGCACATGAATCTCAGTTACGTGACGTTCGTTCGATACAACTCTATTCTATATTTTAATGAATTATCGAAAATATAATTAGATTTTTAAATCGTACGTTAAGATATGATAACATGTTATTATTATGTTATATTTATATTGGATTAGAAATATATAAAATATCTATTGAAATGTAATACGAATCGATTTGGTTAAGATCAAAGACCAAAGAAAAGAGATATCTAATTCTAATGATTTCACTTTAGATATTATAGATATTCTTGTTTTCTTTACTAGCTTCGTTCTTATCGTATCTTTTTCTAATGCATGACGTTTTTCAACGTTTGTGGCTCTCTGATTAGAGCATTACAAATTCAAAGAGAACGAATGCCGGCACTCCTGCATCGTCGTCGTCTTCGCCGCAACGTCACTTCCTTCTAACTCTCAAGTCTACGGTTTTATCGGCGGCCGTCGTGTTGCTCGAAGATAACGTTTCTAAAAGGTTTCGACGGACCTTCCACTTCGTTAGAGCGCATCCGGCTAATTAGTTATCGGTGAGGAAGACTTAAAGCAGGTAAAACGTCTAGCAAAGGACGAAGATAGATTCTAACAGGATCGTACGAAGAAGAAGCACTGTGTTATTTAAGTCAAATGCAAAGATTCATGACGAAAATAATGAAAATCAAGGATACAATCTCACAACCATAAGAGGAATGGAATTTTAATTTTATATATTTTCTAAGTATCAATATCCATTTTCTTTTTTTGGAAACATCATCGATCGATAGACGATAAAAATCTTTAACGGAACTTTCTCTTGTTTCGAAATCAAATATTTCTATATCGTTAATGTAATCAAGGAAATATTAAGATGCATTAGTGATATAATTTTAATTCCAATTTAAAGAATGATTTTGAATTTTGAAAGAAAGATAGAACGAGGACATTAATTCGTTGATGTAACTATACACAGATATATACATATCTGATGGTTCCTCGAGAGCAAGAAAAAGTACTGGCATGGCCTATAAATCAATCGAAGGTAGACTCTTCACGAACGAAGAGGAAAGAGGAGAAGAAGAGAATGGAAGATACATTCTGTTTGTCCCCTCCTCTCTCTCTCTCTCTCTCTCTCTCTCTCTCTCTCTTTCCCTTTCAATCTCTCTCTCTTTCTCTTTCTCTTTCTCGGACGCTTGGAAATCGTAAGTCGGGCCAACTGTAATGGCGATTCGGCTCGCGTGTTAAACACCAGTTATCTTGCCGATCGGTGAGTTTTACGTTTGCTCTTAGCTCAAGCAGTCGCGTGCTCGCAACGGCTTCAAATCTTCCATTGATGGACCTGGACTCCATCTACTTCCTTCAAAAAAGTCTTCACATAACCACGCCCATCATCGATAAATTCGTCTTATTCTTTATCGATTCACTTCCATTTCTCTATTATTATATTTTTACTTTTATTCCACTTTCTTTTTCAATATTCCATTTGGCATTCTACTCTTATATATATATATATATATAATTTTTTGTTATAAAAAGTATAAATACGGAAAAATTTTCATTAATAACTTTAAGGACAAAGTACGCTTTCTTAAGAAGCGTAAGAAACTACCCTACTATGTGTCAAGGATTAAGCCACCCTCACGAGGAACCTTACGACGATCAGGGAGGAACCTTTGTAACGTGGAACGACCGACGGGGTGTCTTTGTCGTTGTTTAATAACTTCTTTATTAACTTCGAAAGTAGTCTCGAGTCTACGAATTTGGAAAAGAAAGGACAGTTCCTTTCGAAGTTGAACTTTTGCCGGATCGTAAAGAAGGAAAATAAGATCTAAACGAATTCGTAAAAGGAAATGGTAGAGAGTCGCATCGTCCGAATTGAACTTAAAAAAGAAAAAAAAAAAAAAAAAAAAAAAAAAAAAAAAAAAAAAAAAAAAAAAAAAAAAAAAAAAAAAAAAAAGAATTTGTTCTACTCGGTGACGCGAAACAAGACGCCTAAAGCTTTTCCAACGAGGAGACCTTTGTTCAGCCTATAATGAATTCAGCGAGTTTTGTCGAGGGTGGTAGTTTCCTGCTGGCACCCTCAAAATTGAGATCGTTGCGTTGCTCGGCCGTACGAGCGAGTAAGTGAGAGAGAGAGAGAGAGAGAAAGAAAGAAAGAGAGAAAGAGAGAGATAAAGCGAACGGGCCAAAAGGTGGAGGCAATTTATGAACTGTGCTTCCTTTATGAGGGGGCGGTTTCGAGCCACGACTGAATTTTAACACGTGACTCACGGCGCAATCGTCGACAACGCAGGACCCCGAGCGACTTTTGCTTACTACTTCCATACACCGCCTTCGCGGTATACGAGTACGATCCTTATTATCGTTTATTATCGTTCGTTATTTTTCACGCTTTAAAAAATACGTGCCATTACGATGATCGAATATTTTTATATAGAGGATATATCGTAATACGTGAGTATAAATCCAGTCGGGTTGATAGAAGATATAAAAATAATGAGAAAAGTTCGTGTTCGAACGGACCTTTTTTTTTTTTAAATGTTTTCATATGTTAAATCCAGTCTTGTAATAATGATCATATATTACACTGGATATAGGTACTGTATCCTGCGGCGTATTTAAAAATCGCGGGCAAAAGGAGGTTGCGACGACGTGTATCAGTAAAGATCGTCTTTAGGAGAGTAATTCTTATTTCCTATCATTTCTTTTTTTTTTTTCTTCTTGTTTTTCTTCTGTTTTTTTTTTTTTTATTTTTTTTTTCTCTTCAATCATACATTAAAATCCATAACGCTCTCTTTAATTGGAAACTTTAAAAAAGAGACGTTCGATTATTCTTTCCGTAGCAAATTTTCTTTGATCTAATTTAATCTATCGTTCTAATTTTATCTATCGTTCTTCGAAGTAGTCCTATAACCACCGAGGATCGTGCTCATTCTTCTCGCGTTAGCCATTCTACGTGAGGGAGTGTGGCTTTCGTGCTCCGAGTGGAATGCGGTCCGATTTATACGCGAGGAACCAGAGAGAATCCGTCAGATTCTGGGCATCGATCGAGACGTCAGAATGGTCGATAACGTCTCTGAAAAACTCGTCATGAATTCTTCATGTCACACCTGACCATGAAAAAGTCAAGAGATCAAACGAAAAATCGTCAAACCTTTCGCGAAAAATACCGATCGGACGTTCTACGGGTATTATAATCATGATCTTTTGGGGACTCCTGAGACACATCGGCGACATCTTGAAATCTTACTTGCGCATTCTTACGCTTAAAAAAATATAAATAAATTTTTTTCCTATGGTATATCGTTGAAGCCAAAGAAAAAAAAAAGAAAAAAAAAAGAGAGAGAAAAAAATATCACAAGTCACAGGAAAAAGAAACGAAAGATAGAAAATAAAATGTATGAATAAATGAATAAATAATAAATATTAAATAAATAAATAAGATAAAATACGATAGCTATGAGGTATACATATTATATTTGAGAAAAGGGAATAAAAGAATGAATGAAGAAAAGATAGAAAAGGCACGATTTCTCTTTACATTAGTCTCAATTTAATCGGTACGCGGTATATTGTATGTAAGTACATAGTAACCTTTGGCGAGAAGAGATATCCCTCCGGGAGACAAGTATTCAATTAGAATAATAACGTCGATTTACAAAAGAGTCGACTTCAAAAGGGTTCGGCAGGTGAGTAGTGCACGTTAAAGTGGTGAGAATGAGAACGAGAGAAGATAGTTGATCGAAAGAAAGAAAAGAGGAAAAAAGAAACAGAGAGCTAGAGAAAGAGAGAGAGACAGAGAAAGAGAGAGAGAGAGAGAGAGAGAAATACAGAGAAAGAGAGAGAATCAGAGAGAAGGAAAAAGAAAAAGAGAGAGAATAATCGCAGGTCGAAAGATCGAAGAGAGGAATAAGGATCGTCTCCTCTTTGGTGCTCGATAAGCCGAGGAAGAGAGATACGAGGAAAGATCTGGCGTGTGCAAGAGAAAGAAAGAAAGAGAGAGAGATAGATAGAGAGAGAGAGAGAGTGAGAGAGACAGAGAAAGAAAAGGAGAGGGAGAGAAGCCGTTTTGTTGGTCGCGTCGATGCCTCCGGGATTATATACGACAGCGAACGACAATACGTTTCTGAGATCACTATCGGGCCACTATTGTCGACCATTAAAAATACCTCCTCAACGTTTATTCGGCAAATAAATCTCAGAACGATGGAATGCGACCCTCCCGTCCTCTCTTGCTCATCTCCGGATCCTTCTTGTCATCATGGATACTCCGTGTCTCGATCTTCCTTCCTTCCTTCCTTCCTTCCTTCTTTCCTTCCTTCTTTCCTGTCGAACGAACTCTCTTTATCCCTTTCTCTCAACTTCGACCAAACGATTAAACGACAAATTAGTGCATGAATCAAATGAATTTTTATTAAAAAGAAAGGAACAACGGAATGTAACCTTTATATATATCATATATAAAAAAAAAAATGTATATATATATATATATATATGCACGTTTCTATATTTCTAGAGTTTCTCAGAAATTTATTTCCACCTTCTTTTCAACAAATGCAATTTCAGGTTTAGATTAAGTACTAGCAAGTACTAACACTCACACAGTCAACAATCGCATCTCAGTATCTCAGGAAGGTTAATAGGCGTTCGTGCAACGAGGCGTGAAAGAAGATTCCTCTTACTACTCCAAGGATTCGCAAGAGACGCGAGAAGCGTAACGCCTTCTCCGAAGTGCACGCGAAAACGATTTGTCTCCAAGCGTATTCTCCGACCGTGGCCATCCGTGCGGAAACGATAATTAGCTTAATTAATCGGCTCGCAAGGAGTCGTCCAATAACTCGATACAATGTTAAAGTGACATTAGCCGATAAGCCGGCTTCCGGTAACACCCTCGTGTTTCTGATGCAACTTCAACCAACCACCCTCATCCCTTTTCAAGAATCTTATCGTAGCTGAGACTCATAGCTCAGCTAGGTTTCTCTTCCTAATTCCAACATTTCCTGGAGGTACTCCAATTAAACGTTCCTTCTCATATAATCGCTATAACAAGCGTTACTTCGTTTCAAGATCTTAAACGTTTCGTTTGCTCTTCGTCCCTTTTCCTTTCGAGTTTCAAGAAAATCCTTCCACGAGCATGCCAAAATGAATACGTAAAACTTTTGTTCGAGTTACGTGTCTCGATTCTCCGTAAACTAAGTTGATCATGGACTATGAGAAAAAAAAAAAAGAAGAAAAAAAAACAGAATCGTTTGTTATTTAAAAAAAAAAAAAAAAATGTCATGAATTTTAAAAGGATACATCTGCTTTTTATTTTGAAACGTTATGTCGCATGTTACATCTGTATAGTACTATACATATATAAATATATATATATACATTTACGAAAAAAGAGAACTGTTTTGTAAAAGAAATAAAATGAAAAATATACACTTCCGAAATAACTGTCTTGTCTCGAAAATCAAATCAAAGATCGGGTCAGATCGAATAAAGCGAGATTGGTGAGTAACATCGTGGAGGTCGTACCGAAGTAAGAAGCAGTAAGAAAACTTACAACGTTAATGACTTCGGCAGGTTTTGTACACACCAGAGAATATATTGTAAGGTCCAGTTCGGTAGAAGCGTTCGACTGGAGCGACGACGATGACCTCCCTGCCAGTCATCCTCGATAATGACCGTTTCTCCTTCCATCACCATCCTTCTCCTTCCTTCCTTTCTTTCGCGAGCACGAAAGTTCGAGCGGCGTTCTCCTAATAACCGGCATCATTAGCGCGCGTGGTAGCAAATGCGAAGGCCACGCAAGCACTGCTGCATGCAGCGCAACCCAAACGCAAGCGAAATGTTTCGGCGAACGCACCAACCAAAAGAGATCTCTGACAATGGCCCTGTAATTTTCGTTTCAAGAATGCACACGGGGGCGGGAGACTTTAACGACGACTTTCAGCGACAGTTTGCCAGGTACCTACGAAGAACAAGGATGTGATTCGTAACGAGCAAGAGTGTTGGCACGTGCTACTGGTCTTCGTCCTTCCTTTCTTTTTCTTTTTTTCTTCTCTCTTTTTTTCTTTCTTCTCCTTTCAAACACCAGAAACAATCTTCCACCTGACTCTAAGGATCCTGATATTATAATCGTTATATGATCTTAGTTGTATTATTTTTTTTCCTTTTAAACGTAACATATAAAATCTTTGATATATTTAATTAATACAGAAACATAAGTGTTTCAACAATAACAACATTATAAATATATACTCTTCGTATATTATAATATCAAAGTATATATTTTATTATCAAAATCCAAAGAGATCATTGTAAACGTTCCCATGATTCTTTTTGAAATTTCTTCTCGTTTATTTCTCGATAAATAAATAATCGTAACGACAAATCAATAAAAGAAGAAGAAGAAGAAGAAGAAAAAAAAGAGAGAAAAAGAGAGAGAGAGAGAGAGAGAGAGAGAGAGAGAGAGAGGAAGAAAGAAAGACCGATCGTCTTGATCGAAAGGATTGACGAAAGGACGAGTATCTCTGATGGCTGTTACACGAGGAGCCTCGTAATTACGACGATGATTCTTCTGTCGTGAAGACTCAGTGGTTCTCGTCTCTTGCTCTTCCGCTTCGATCCTCACGGAGTAACGTCTAACGAAGTTAGACGTCGCGATTTCCTGAAAGCTAAGCGAGGAAAGGAGAAGACGATGCGTTTACAACAGTCTCTTGGATCGTTAAACGTCTACCCTTTCTAGTGTCTACGAAAGATAGAAACTCATAGTTTTTTCTCGACAAGTAAATATCGATTCGACTTATTTTATTTCATTCTAAGATTTTTCATGATAGTATATAAGATGAATCGTACTATTACTATTCCATTTTTTTAATCTATAAAACTAATCGATTTTTAATTGAATTTTTAATATAGTTTTTACGATATGAGAAAAAAGAGTTATATTAGAAGTTTACTAATATATAATAATATAATAATATTTAATAGTATTAAAGCATTAATTTTCTAATAATCAATTTACAATGTATATACTATAGTTATAATCTAATAATACTTAGTGTAATAATATAGAATATTTTTGATTTGTAATTTATGATTTGTAATATATAATTTGTAATGTGCCATGTTATTCTATTATACTAAATATTATTATATTATATACTAATATTATCTAATATTATGATAATATAACTATTATTGACAAAGCTTGATAAAATGTCAATACACTGTAGTTACTCGTTAAATTGATATTTTTTAAAACTTCTATTAAATTCAAAATATCGATTTTCCTTTTTAAAAAATTCTTATGACTTACGTATCCTTATGACAATATTCTTTATTAAATAGATCCAATAAACATTATAGTCAAAACTTAATAATGTTTATTTTAAACATTTGCTTATAAAACCAATAGGATCAGTGATATTTGGCCATGTCATATCAAATGAAATATCCTGTATATCTAAATATTCACTGTTTTGCCGTTTCGTTAATGCTACCAAGTGGTTTCTCATGAAACTTGAAAAGCGGATAAGAGATCCTTCAAATTCAACCGTTTTAACTCTCCCTCTCTCTCTCTCACTCTCTCTCTCTCTCTCTCCCTCCCTCCCTCTCTCTCTCTCTCTCTCTCTACGTTGGCTAAATTTGGGCATCGCGTGCAAGCTTAAAAAGAGACCGCTGTTTATCTTTCTTCAACCGAAATTAGATTTTTCATTTGCTCTCGCTCGGAAGCATCAGGAAAGGATCGAATCATAGCCCGAATGGTGAATTACAGCAAAAAGGAGAGAATTGGAACAACGTTTTTTCTTTGCTCTTTACCTCTCTCTCTTTCTCTTTTTCTCTTTCTTTCTCTTTCTCTGCTATTCTTTAACTAATTAAAGTCTTCTCGACTAAAATCTTGTCGAATAAAAATAGCTTGTTATTTTTTTCTCCGTATTACGTCACACAATAAAACATTGTCAAACAATTAAATATCGCGATCGTTTTAACGTTTTCATTTTAAAAATCGTTTAATTTTATCTTCGAAACGATTTCATTCTGTTCCGTCAAATATTAATCCTTTTGATATTCGTATTTACAATAAATATTGAAAATATATTTCTCTAATATATTTTTCAAATAGTTCAACGAAATTCTTTAAATCGTAAAATAAGTTTATAATATAATATAATAAAATAAGTTTATAATCGTAAAATTATTTATTTGATTTACATTCCATATAAATTAATTTTTTCTTGCTTTCAGCAAACCCCTTTGATATTCCTCCTCATATATATGTAACGATCGATTGCTTTGAAGGACTACGATTTTTCGTATTTCATAAAGGCGGCAACGAGCAAAGCGTTTTCGGAAGATAAAATTAAAAAGAAAGGCAGAAAGAGAGAGAGAGAGAGAGAGAGACAGAGATAGAGAGAGAGAGAGAAAGAGAGAGAGAGACAGAGACAGAGAGAGAGAGAGAGAGAGAACCACAAGTCCATTAATTTATCATGCCCTGAAGCATACTCGCGCGAGACAACCACATAGATATGTAAATATGTACGATGCGTTTCGCTACGAATATTATTGGCCGAAGATATCCTCCGAGCTAAATTCCAAAGTAAAAGCCAACATGGTCGATCCTGTAGACGTTCTGAAACGGGAAGAATGATAGTTATGATCGTTATTCATAATCCAACATAAGAGCAATAACCATCAGTAGCTTCATACGTAACGCAAACATGATTTAGCATCGGAACAGTTGAAGAATGTCTCAAACGAAGAGATTACGATACCGTTTTGAAGAGATCCACGATGGATTGACGATAAGTCAGTAAATTAATGATACGATTTAAGGTAAAACTCTGTGAATGGCGCCTTAAGTTGAGAAAACATTTTGACGATACGAGTCCGTATCAGATAACTCGCTTGAGAACTCGTACGTTGTAACCAGAGATATGATCTTTGATAAATAGCCGTAATAAAGTGCAGAAGGGAATGAAGTAATAGACAAACAAGGAGCTCTAAAGTTTTCTCTTTTTTCTTGAGCTACCTCCTAACTCGAGAAGCTCCCACCTACTCGAAAGAATCGAAAATCGAGATAATCTCTTCAAAAAGAGAAAGAATTTTATCGGACACGTCGAACGTTCCAAGTTGGTGGTTCCTTTACTTTCGAAAGCACTCGTCCCACGTCACTAGTACTTTCAACCTGGATAAAGTTGATGCCAAGAACTTTGGTAAATACCTATGTGTGAATGTTTCGTAAGCGGACGTTTACGTGGAATCCGTTCAGGGAGAAGTAGTCAATACGTTCTCAAAGTCTAAGCGAGTGGTTCTAACTCAGAACAGATCGATCTCTTCGACCTTTAAAGTCTCGATCCCGTTAGCGAGATCGTACTTCATTAAGCGAATAGGAAGCGGTATCGAAAAGGAGGAGGAGATGAACTGGGCGTTATAACGATGAAATCCCGAGAGAGTGATCGCTACCAATTAATTGCTGGACCGACGTGTCGGCGATAAGAGGATAGATGGTTACCTATCCAAGACCTCTCTCTCTCTCTCTCTCCCTCTCGCGCGCGCGCGCGCACGCGCGCGTGGTCTAGCTTAAGACGACGACTATTATGATAATAACATAATTTTCTTGACCATGGTTTCGTACTTAACATTTATCATACATTTATTTAGAAGGATGTATCATTTCTCGTTTGTTTCTTCTTTTTTTTTTTTTTTTTTATTTTTTTTTTTTCTTTTTTTCTTTTTTTCGTATCATCATAACTTCCATATATTATAATTGTTTCTCAATCTTTCGAATAATCCAAAAGGATCCTCCAAATTTCTCCGTACCAAGCGAAATGTCAGAATATGCATTGTGAAGGGTTAACGGACAGCATGGTGTTCGTTTCCCATATCGATTATCGTTTGACCGACTGGAGTACCATGATGGCAGTTTAATGAATAGCGACGCGTCTAATGACACACGACGTCATATCTCGACTATCGTTGCCCGTATATCGAACAAAATCGAACCTGTCGAGAGTAAAGCTACGGCGTCGATCGACAAGAACGAACGAACGTCCGAACGGTCTGAAATTCGAGTAGCGAATGGCTTTTATATTTGCCATCGAACTTATCGATCTAGAACGTAAAAGAGAAACATATATACATATATATATATATATATATGTATATATTATATATATATATATACTTAATTGATGCTTCTCGAACAACGTCAAAAGCGAATTGAACGCCATTGAAGTTTTGTTTGATCAAGAAAGGTTACTCTCTCCGTCGGAGCTCGTTAGAATTTTTTCGTTGTTACGTTAATCGACGCTTTTTCCTTCTTCTCTTTCCTTCGAGGATCGTTTCGCATGAAAATTATACATTCTAGAATACAAAGACATATTGTCTTCTGTCACGAACCCGTTTAAACACAGAAAAAGATCTGTAAAATGAGCTCTTCGAATTTCAAATAATTCATACGGTTCTTTTGCTTTATTAAAAAAAAAAAAAAAAAGAAAAAGAAAAAGAAAGATATTACACATTACCTATATAACCTCTCGTAGTAAATTTATATCTCAGAGCATCGATTTTTGTTATATCCTAAGAAAAAGAAAAGAGTGCACAATAATAATCGTCTACAAATCTTTCAAATAATTACAATAAATTCGAACGATAATTAATTAGGAATTATTTTTAAAGAATAGAATTGACGATAAATCGCAAAAAAAAAGAAAATCTGGATAAAATCGATTGTCATAAAAAATATCGTACGATACACATGCTCATTTCTTGAACTATAATAATCGATAGATAGATTGAACTAACGTTTCGCCAATTAGAAATTGAATGAAACCATCTCCATAAGTAAATTCTCTTGAACAGTGAAAAGTTTTACTTCTTAGAGAAAGAGAGAGAGAGAGGGAGAGAGCAATGAAATTTCTGAAATACTTCACGTTAGAGACTTTACGTTAGACTTCACTCTCGACACTTCCA
The DNA here is from genome assembly GCF_912470025.1 of Vespa velutina. NCBI lineage: Eukaryota > Metazoa > Arthropoda > Insecta > Hymenoptera > Vespidae > Vespa > Vespa velutina. The sequence continues at coordinate 3,910,876 of NC_062192.1, read as the reverse complement.
CGTTAATTCTCACTCGTTATACTTGCTCTCGTATACTTCGCGTCTATATTCTCGTCAAACCCTTACTCGTTATACTCTTACTTGTGTACATAGTTCTTGGTATATATCTACTCTCGTTCCTCGACACGACAATTAATATTTGTATATATGCATGCTCTGGTTATTAAATCTTCCAAGAAGGAACCAAAGTTACGTATTATTCTGTTCCAATATCTTGATCGGAGTTCAACGGTTATAATTTCTTGAAGGAATTTCAAATGCACGAATTTTAATTGTTATTCTTTTTTTCTCTCTCTCTCTCTCTCTCTCTATATATATATATATATATCAACGAGTCAGAATAAACAATATAGGTATATGAAATAATTAGCTTTCTTTTCTTACTCTTTATTATATTCGTCTGATACAAAGTCGATTTGCGATAAAGCGATATTATATTTCCGATCGGACAACCCGTCCAATCATTCGATCGAGTTCGAAATAAAGTTTGGACGCATCGAGGCTGCGAGATTGGTGGCCGCGTCTTCGGCTTGTACGCGCCGCGAACGCGGACAATGAGGCTCAGTTCGTTTAGCGATGTAACGCGGACTTTGCCTTTCGAGCATGACGGCATAACTTGGACCACACGTGAGACCGGATACGAAGAGACGACTCCAAACCGAGATCATTCTTCGAACGTATTCTCCGACTGGTAATTCCAAAGTCACAATGGAAGGACGAGTCCATTAAGCGCCGCCTTCTTTACCACGAGATAAACAAACTTTACTCTTTTATTTTTTATTTTTGTCAAATTGAAAAACCATAATTATGTATCATTGAAAATATTCAATAATATTTTTTAACGAGAAAACAACATTTTAATCGTTCAAGTGAATACATCGTAAATTTTTATTACGTCATTTTTATTATATTTTCCATACAACCACCCTTACCTTTTTAATTATGAAACGACCAAGAAAATAGTATAAGAGATGAAAATTCCTTATCCCCAAGGATAAGGTTCAAAACGTTTTTTTTTTTTTTTTTTTTTTTTTTTTTTTTTTTTTTTTTATACTCAAGAGGAAATCTTCTTTTCTTTCTTTTCCTTTTCTTTTCTTTTTGTTTATTCGTTTTTTTTTTTTTCTTTCTTTCTTTCTCATCGACATCGATCTTACGCGATCTTTATAAACGATCGATCCGTAATGACGCTCTGTTTACGTGACAACCGTACTATAATGAGCTACCTCTTGTCGTCCTTCCTCGAAGCCGTTATTATTTTCTATATGCGTTAATGATTTAAGCAACGATTCGACGTACCCGGTATAATACTTGCGTCGATGATTTATAGGTATACATCTACGTGGGAGTCCGGATGAGCTCGATAAGGTGATTATTAAGATTAATGAGGCTGTGCCGGCGATGAAGGAACAGTCACCGTGGAATTCTCCCGTTATTGAGTGCCTTCAAGACAGAAAGATAATGACGGATGCTTTTTACAATGTCCTTTCTATCGAAGATCACAGATGCTGGATATTTATAAGAAGACTAATATATATAAATACATTGAATCGAATCGATTTCATTTCGACATTCAAATCGCTCAAATTTTATTCATCTTAAGAATAATAACGTAAAAATATTTATAGTTCGATTTAGTAACTTCAATTAAAATGTATTATCTATTATCATTTCGAGATATAATTTTTTATTAACCGTACGACAATTTTATATCGTATATTTTTTTAGTTTTCTCTTTTATATCGAGTCCAAAATTTCAATAAATCCTGCTTTGAAATAAATGATAAAAGGAAGAAAAAAGAAAAAGGAAAAAAGAAAAAAGGAAAAAGAAAAAGAAAAAAAACGATTGACCTATAACGAGAACAATTAAACAACATTTTTAATGTGTTAATCTTCAACGTTAAACGAGGTTTCGTGAAGCAATGATATTTAATAAATCTCGAAAATCCGGTGTAAGTTTCAGAAAATTCGTTACTGACGATAAAATTAATCCGACAGCAATAGAAAAAAGGGGGGAAAAAAAAATAGGAAAAAGAAAAAAAAACCGAACAAAAATCTATTCGTATTGTTCTTCGCGTCGATCCACCTCTACTCAAGCGCTTGTTTACCATCCGATATTTTCGCGATCGCTGTAAACTTTTTTCGATAGAACGCGAGACGGATAAATTTTTTACGATTATAGTCCAAACGCACGTAGGCGTTTAGGATATATATATATGTGTATATATATATATATATATAAATATATGTATGTGTATGTGTATGTGTATGTGTATGTGTAATCTCGTACATACAAATGTGCGATTTAATTTCGAACGAAATATATTGCTAAATTCTGTATCCTGCACGAACGACCGAAAAAAAAATGTATTGGAAAAGCTTCACTGTATTTAAAGATACCAGAGAAATTTCATACTTTGCATCGCATACAATTGGGTTACCATATCGTTTAAATATATATACTCGTTAAAAAATTTAAAATATTGTTATACAATGTGAGACCAACAAAGACTAACAATCGAAGCATTCAAAAAGCTTTTAATTTTTCACCGCTGTAGTATTTGTAACTCGTTACGCTTTAATATTTCTCTATCTCACTCACACACTCTCACTCTCTCTCTCTCTCTCTCTCTCTCTCCCCCTCTGTCTCTCTCTTTCCCTCCTTTTATCTTTTCATCTATGATTTTTGGTAAGATCTTTTTGCGAGAAACTTCAGTTGAGGTAAAAAAAAAGAAAAGAAAAAAGAAAAAAAGAAAGAAAGAAAATAAATAATCTCTGATCTATCCAAATAAATTATTACTAATAAAATTCATTCTCTTCCTCGTTAACGATATGATTATTACTAACACTCATAATCTTACTCTTAATCTTATTAAGTAAATTTACTTTAGATAATAGATATTAATATATAGCTAACATCGTTTCCTTCGTTTATATTACATTTAATATCGAATATTCTATTACAATCGATCGAAATGAAGGTAACAATGTAAAAATTATTTTAAATTTCATTCATAATTAATCGGACTAACATTATCATATACTTTTAATCAAAATAAAAATAGATCTTTCTTCTCATTTTTTTTTCTTTTTTTTTTTTTACATTCAATCTTTAATATTTGCGAACTCATATGGAAGAGTATTAGACGGCTGTCTTTCGTATACGGGATGCCATCAAGATAGAGACAGAAATTAATCTTCCTGACAAACGATAGTCTTGTGCATGCGTATGGGTCGGCGTAAACGTGGCAGGCTCTCACGGCGCGTACGGGTCGACTGCGATTACGTGGTCAACGATTTCGCAGAGAATTCCAACGGGCCGGCTCGCACTCAGCTGCCGCCGACATTTACTTTGTGGAAATCCAACGGCTCGGTCCGAACAATCCTACGGCATCGGCCCGAACATCAAAGTGGACAACGTCCATAAGCGCGCGTTACTGAAATTCAAAGGATAGGCTTTCGAATTCTAGCTCGTATCTATATAGATACTTTCTATGCGATACGCTTCTATAGAACTATACACGTCGATAATTTCTAATGCCAAATAGAAAATAGATATACATATGTACATATATATAGTTTTCTTTTATATTTTTATTTACGAAATACAATTGTTGTGTAAGTTTATTGAAAGAAAAAGAAAGAAAGAAAAATCGTGTGATAAAATTTTAGATACAATCTCATTATAATAATTTATTTTATCTTGTAATCGTTTACAAAGAATTATTATGAGAAACAGATAAGTGTTAGCTAATTGATACTCTATAATTTACAATTAGTTTACATTCTTTTTCGATGATTTTGAATTTTGTTTAAATCAAAACCAAAAATTGAATCTAAATCGGGCTTGTTCACTTTACAAATTTAAACTCAATTCGTGAACTTCAGAATGTGACTGCAAAAACGTCCCATAAAATACTTATGATATTAGAAAAAGATGCAAGAACAATAACTACGTAGAGATGATTTAAAAAGTTTCATTATAATAATGAATCATCTTCAAGAAGATTTTCTATTATTAAGAATTACGTTCTACTGTTTTAAATAGAAATCATTTTAAATTAAAGTTTCAAAAATTTATACAAATATATTCACGATTATTTCTTTAGCCGTTTAAAAATTTTATCATTATAAATATTATTAATTTATTTTATTAAAAAAAAAAAAAAAAAAAAAGAAGAAGAAGTACGAATTATTCGATAATTCGTTTGATAATTTAAGCTGAGCATACAGTATACTTTGATGTAATGTAGACAACTGCTGCGTTGTAACGCACGTCAAAGGGTGTGGATTTGCGCATCTGACATATACGGATGCTTCTGATTTACCGAAATCAGTGATCGACTCAGTCGGCATTCATCCCCCGGGGAAATGTCGAAGTCGTGTCGCGTCTCTCGAATTGGACCTGAACAGCATCCAGCGACGAAAGAACGAGAGATAAGAAGGAAAAGAAAAGGGAGATAGATAGATAGAAAGAAAGAAAAAGAGAAAGAGAGAAAGACGGCAAGTTTGTCGTTTCGTGCTACTCTGCTATAATAGTAGTAGTAATAGTAGTAGTAGTAGTAGTAGTAGTAGTAGTAGTAGTAGTAGTAGTAGTAGTAGTAGTAGTAGTAGTAGTAGTAGTCGTAGCCGTCGTCGTAGTCGTCGTCGTAGTCGTCGTCGTAGTCGTCGTCGTAGTCTTCGTTGTCCTCGTACAAAAGGTTGAAATAAAATGAAAGAGAAGCGCCTTCTCGTTGCCAGAGAATAGAGTGGCCCGGTGACACGTGGGAAATCCTGGCAAAACTAGAGGCACCATAGAGTGTATCGCCTTTTTGTGCTGAATTTGTGTTTTCGTGGAACCCAAATGCCAAAGAACACTCGAATATTTTCTTCGTCATAGGAAAAAGAGAAATTTTGGCATACGCATTCGAAGGAAAATTGAAAAAAAAAAAAAAAAAAGAAAAAAAAAGAAGAATTAAAATATTAGATTATAATTTGCTAATTTGATAAATAATATCGATCGATCTTAATTAAATATCATTTCTATTCGGTTATATGACCATCTTGTTATTAAGTCCATTCTATATAATAAAGATATATTAGATTCTATTTCATTATTTGCCAAAATGATCAAAAACTTTATTAAATCATAAAAGGAAATATGAATCGACAGCGACGATCTATGTATTAACGTTTCTTCGAAATCCAACTAATGAGTTAATACGCGTGCCAAAACGATAGTGCATGAAAATAGATTAACGAGGAACACGCGCTACCAAATGGCGATACGGTGGAAACGCATATAATTACTTCGTGGCTGAATGCACGCGCTTAATATTGCTCGTCGCGAACAGGAAAAGCGAGGATGTTGTATCGCTCGCGTGTTGCGTTTTGTCGTGTTGCTGGAAAAACTGACGAAACTCGGCACGCATACAAGGATACATATGCCAGGCTCGCATACAAAAACATACACATATATATATACATATATATATATATATACACCTGTTTCGAACTACACTCTTCGATCCCTGTCCTATGTATTTACGTGTTCCGAATGACAGCTGATAAATGTCGACTACACGTTAAAATTCGTTTGCTTTTTATCTCGTATCGCGTGTCGCTCGTTACAAGATCGGACAATACAATACGCCGATCCGACGATATTTCTTTATCTTTCTTCTTTTCACCCTACATCATCGAGTTTGAGTACACTATATCATATACATACATTGACCAAAAACCGCTGGATTTACGTATATATGTATGTATGTATGTATATATCTATGTATATATGTATGTATGTATGTATGTATATATCTGTGTATGTATGTATGTATGTATGTATGTATGAATGTATATATGTATGTATGTATGTATGTAGGTACGATAAATCTACGTTTTCACTCTTTGTTTTCATCCCTTTTGGCATTTCTTTTTTTTTTTTTTTTTTTTTTTTTTTTTTATTATTATTTAACAGTAATAATAATTATTTTCTGTGATTAAGATTTGCTTATGATTCGTTCTTGATTTACTTACATACATACCATACATACATACATATATATATATATATATCTACTTACATTGGTATCTATAGTAAGAATAAAACCGAGCGATCGAAGATGCAACATGAACTTAAAATTCCTCCAAGGAGTACGCTTGTTTGCACTCCTAAAAAGTTCGAATGCCGGCGTTCAAACGAGCGTTCGTTCAAGTTGCCTAGAGCATTCGATTGTAAAATGATATCACGAGAAATGAGAAAAGTTTTTCGTCCATGCTTAACAATCTTCCCCGCACTACCCCCCCCCCCCCACGCCCTTCCCTCCCCCTATTACTACTATTCTCAGATAATAATATTTTATGTACTTTTAACTGGTCATTTTAATTTTATATTATCTGAGCTTTGTTCGTAGTTCAATAAAATTTGTTTCTTTTCACTTCTTCTTTCGTTTCCGAGGAAACCCGACGAAAACGATCCATATCGATTCTTCGAAAGATCTCTACGTTACGACGGAGTAGCTTGTTAACCTTAAAAGCGGAGCCAAGCGTTCATTGAAAATCGATGCCGATGCATTCGCGTCGCCATTATCTCGTGTGGAAAGCGTTCTGTATGCCATGTACTCTCTTCCTTTTTGATCCTTTCTCTTTTGATCTATCAATCGGTTACTATCGTTTTCCATGTTTTTTCGCTCGTCCTCTTTCTCCGATAAAAACCCTCCGTAACAACGAAAAAGAAAAATTTTCTATTACCGTCCGTACCAAAAGATAAAAGAGAAAAATTTCGTAATCGTCCCATGACTAGTACGTCAGACTTCTTAAGGATGAGAAATGGGGCTCGCTCGGTTTTATTTTTCTATTGAAAGTATACTTCTTTAAAAAATACGACGCTAAAATTTAATTTCACTTTTCTCGATATAATTCAGTACAGATTTACGACATTTGTGAAATAAGATTCTTCTTTATTGAAAATAAACGTTTGTTTGTTAAAAATAAGATATTAATATTTAAAGAATTCACCGTTTCATAGAATCGAATTAAAGATGAATGAATGCAGTTGATACTATACGATTGTAAAGAAGACACAATTTATGTGGCTTTTCATGCTCCGCAGATTTAACCGAGATGTTTACTTTTCGAGTAATTACACGAATGAAGTTAAATGCCAGATTTAAACGGCCACTTCGGGTAGGTGAAGCAGGTCATTTAAATACCAACACGAGCTAGTTAAATGTAATTGGGTTGATCCTACTTCCCCTATGTTTTGTAACATTGTTTGACTACTACGTCCGCGTAATGATATCTAACGTACATAAATTGTATCTTATAATTGATTCATAGATTTTCGAGTTCTTAAGAGAACTAGAGTTAATTACGTGTAACTACGTAAAGTATAGTACTCGTATAACTCACGAATTTCTTCAGATAAAAAATATTTCGTGTAAACGGAATCGATTGTTCAAGAAGAGAAAGTAAAAGTAAACGTAAAGTACGAAGAAAATTTATATACATTAAATGCATCTAAAGAGTATAAAAACGCTCATTATAAATTTGTATTTTACATATGGCATCAGTATCCGCGAACTGAACTTGTCAAACACTCAATACATTTACTCACTTACGTTCATGCGAATGCTTTCATACGAACATCAACTGTGTACGGATCTCCATAGGTATGTGTCCTCCGTTCGAGCTTATTCTCGCACTATTGTTTCTGTCCATCGATCTGCTTGCTCCGTGTTTACCGGTGAACGCCATTTCATAACTGATTAGTAGTTTATGAATGATAGTTAACGATTTTCAATGTTACGACACATTTTTCCGTATGATCGAACGAATTCCTAATATCTCTTTTTTCGTTTCTTAAAAATAAAAATAAATACAAGTTTATCTCTTTTGAAGAAATAAATTTTATAGCGCAAAATAACATTGTCGAGGATCTAAAAAATTCATGGAACGAAAAAATTAATAAAAGCTTTCAATGTGTTTGAATAATTTTCTGAGTGTGCTCAATGAGAAAGAAAGAAAAAAAAAAAAAAAAAAAAAAAAGAGAAAAAAGAAACAAAAAAATCATTGAACAGCCAAAATTAAATTGAAAAATATTATTTTTCTTTAATTTAATTTGTTTCTAAATCATCATAGTGTGCCGTTTTTGGTCTCATTTGGAAAAGCAAAGAGCAATTTGCAAAGCGATTCGGTTAAGTGTACTCGAATAACATAGTCTACGTAGAGGCTATGCAGAGATTCTCCGATCGATCTCAGCCCGCGTGGCAACTTAGAATCAACTGAATTATACTCCGTCTATGCCGATTTGCACGCCATCGACGCATTAGCTATTGGCAACGGATCGTAACTACCTCCGGGTAGCTCGCCGCATACTGCAAATCGCTTCCGTTACACTTTCCCGAAAATTTATAACGGAAGCATTCGCGGAGAGAGACCCGTGTACCGTTTGACCCTTTCTCTACCTTTCCCTTTACCCTCCTTCTTAATCCTCCCCCTATTCTTCCCTCATTGGCAATTGGAACGATCATCCAAAATCGCTGAATGTCCTAATTTCTCTTTGATAAAGTCAATACTAAACGTTCGCTTTTTTTTTTTTTTTTTTTTTTTTACGAAGATCCTTGATAAGTATTATTAAATACTTAATATAAACGATATCTATCAATATCAATTAAATTTCAAATTCTTATTATTACTTTTACAATTTTTTTACTTTTCCTTCATTTGAAATACTTACTCTATTATATTTTATTTTTTATATGAATATTAGTTTGAATTTAGGTGACAACGAATGCAAGAAGATAAGTCGGTATATCTCGAAATGAGATAAATTCACAGGCAGTAACTGCTAACTACTTTTGTAATTAATAATCGCATCCGGCTAGTAGAAAGTTTTTCCTTCATTTTTCGTGTTTGCGATACCGAGCGTTTTCATTGTATAGTTGCTTTAAATACGGAGTTTTAATAGAAAACGGCGTTCTGTTTTCCATAGATATAATCCTCTTCCTATTAAGGAGGACATCTCTGGCAACTCGGTACTTTGTCATTCGTGGTGTCTGTGCGTTGCTTAACACCATTTCCTTCTTTCTCTCTCTCTCTCTCTTTCTCTCTCTCTCTCTCTCTCTCTCTCTCTCTCTCTCTTTCTCTTTCTGTCTCTCTCTTTCTCTCTCTTTTTTTTTTCTCGACGGGTCAACTCATGCTCGGTTATAATAATGCGAACGATAAATCTTGCAGCATGGGAACGCGTACCAGCGCAGTTCTAAATTATCTCCATCGACCGCGAAATCCCATAAAGATTGACAGTGGCCGACCACAGGCACTTATTGGAAATGAAATTTGTTGGCCGAAGTCTCTCGTCTCCCTGTCCTTTTTCTCTCTCTTTCCCTCCCTTTCTCTCTCTCTCTCTCTCTCTCTCTCTCTCTCTCTCTCTTTTACATCCCCCCACTTCGAGTATATAAGACAAAATCTTCCATAGGTATATACATACGTTACATACAACATTCTTCTTCTTATTTTCTAAAGGGGACGTTCTCCATTCTTGAAAAGAAAAATAAAAGGAGAGACAGAGAAATAAAAGAATGAAATAGGATATAAAATGAAAAGAAAAAAAAAAGGAAGAAAGATAAAACAATAACAGAGAAAGGTAGAAAGAAAAAATATACAAGTCGTCGAAAGTTTACGAATACTTTTTTGATTTTCTCGTCCGTCTAACATAATTGTGTCAAAAATATGAAAAGTTTGACCACCATCATAAGTTGTACCAATGTAGATCGCTTTATCGTACGAAAAGCGTGGCTCAAATATTTGTCATTCTCGTAATCTTCGTTCGCCACTCGCTTGTATTACTCTCAACGCGAAGTACAGTAAATTTGCAACTCCGAACTTGTCGAGACCGCCAAGATAAACTATCGATCATGTAAAAACATTTGTTTACACATTCTGAAATCTAATTAAAAGTTTGTCGTTTTATGCGTACTCCTTTACGCCTTCTTTACGCCTTCTTTACGCCTTCTTTAAAAGATAAAATGACGCACTATAATACGAGACCCGTTTCATGTAATTCATTATTATTCATATATTTATATATATACATATATATACAGAAATAAAATATATAAATAATTTTGTTAACGTTGAATCAACACATTCTTTACAAAAATCATTAGTTTAATACTTTAAATTAATAATAAACGCGTATCTTAAAAGATTGAAATGATTTTCAACATTTAATATAGACAAAATTGATTTGTTTATCCTGCATAAAAGAGATCACACAGGAAGAACAGTGACTCGGATAAATTGGAATAATATCTAAATCGAGTCAGCTAGTAGGAGGCGCCGCAAATTTCATTTTTACAGTCGCGTTCGCTAACTCGTTTTGGAGGAAGTACGGTATCCGCTTTTCCGAGCTTTTTCGTCGCCACTCTTACCGTTGAAATAAACTCGAAAAGAAACGAAGAAACGATGCGATAGAATACGTCTTTAGACGATAGAAAAGGAAAAAGGTTCGAACGTTGAGGATTTAACGAATAAAAAATACTCTAGCTTCTTATCATCGAATATTTCTTTTCATCTTATTTATTTATCGATTTGCCAAATGCTCAACGAATATCTTTCATTCGAATAACTATCGAGATTTTTCAATTTACTTAAAATCAAGCAGAAAGAAAGACAGACAGAGAAAGAGAGAGAAAAAGAGAGAGAGAGAGAGAGAGAGAGAGAGAGAGAGAGACGTAACGAGGCTACAATTCACAAGCAATCCTTCGGTAATAATACCGGAGCGTCGTAATACTATCTACGATGGGCTTCGAAATATATTCTCTAAAAAGTTGTGGAGAATGAGCTGAAAATGTAACCTCCCTGTTAAGTTTTCCCGGATAGCAGAGAAATTTCATTCCCCGGGTGGAAGATCCTTTTAGCCCTGTACTCTCCGGGCAAACGAAGTTTACAAACGAACGAAAATTCGATTTAGACTCCCATACATCATACAACCGTTCTTTCCTGTACGCTTCGTTCTCTCTCTCTTTCTCTCTCTCTCTCTCTCCCTCTCTCTCTCTCTCTCTCTCTCTCTCTCTCTCTTCTCCTCCTCCACGTCTTCTATCCTTCTTCTCGTCTTCCTCTCGTTCCTCGTCGTTCTATCATTTCGCATAGGAAATTCTCCGTAGAACGAGGACCGTTCTTAGAATCACTGCGACGCGACACGATGAAGGAGGTTGAGGACGAACGAAGACGACGAAACGTGGAAGAAGAAGAAAAACCGGCGGCGTTGTCGACAACGGATATCTAATTTTTCTGTTTCAGAAAGTTTCGACGAGAGAGATCGATCGGGGGCGTCGGGCATACCGCGAATTCTTCGCGGTGAAACGTAAACTCACGACGACGTATTGAAAGAGTCCGAGGGAAGACTCGATCGTTTTCGTATTTCCGCTTTACGACTCTGAACAAATCGGGAAACTGAATTCCATCGACGTAGAAAATCGACTTCTCGAAAATGGTATCGATCGAGCGAAAGCTCGCGGAAATGTACGAAATATATCGCTAACTTTGACGATCGGAAATGTGCTAGAATGGACTCTGCCGAGTTAAGAGGAAAAGTTCGCTGATGTGTTTCATCGCCAAAAATCAATGATATCGAAAAATTTCGATATTGTTTTTCATAATAAACCAATAATCCCAATAAAAGTATATATCGATCAATTTAATCCCATTTTTCTTTTTTTTTTTTTTTTTTTCTTTTTTTTTTTTTCATTCGTTTTACTTAACTCGTTACACATCGTTAAAGAACAACGTACCATCTCCTATCACGTTTAAGCTAGTAAAACGATACAAACAATCCGGCTGAATAATCAATGAAATTAATAAAACTTCGGATAAGATGTTGATTTTGCCTGTTTGTTACATCCGTTTGATCTATACGGTAGGATAATGCGAAGTACCAACTAATTGGAACAATTGTAATTCTACCGTATTTGTTTGATGCTAATCTCCGAGTTGTAATCTTCTTGAGATAAAATGGGAAACATTTTTTAATCCGATACGATAGATACGATATTTTTCCAGAGATATTCTTTCTCTCTATACTCGAATAATGCTTAAGGAAGACGTTACGATCGTTATTATTTTACGATCCGTTTTATCTACCATTATCTTAGTGCTTACAGTCTGATCGAGATTTTATGATGCTAGTTAACGTACTAGGCGTTAAATACGCAAATGACTAGAGAGAGAAAGAGATAGAGAGACAGAGAGAGAGAGAGAGAGAGAGAGAGAGAAAGAGAGAGAGAAAATGAGAATGAGAAACCTTACATGCTAAAAACATGATTTAATAAATCATTTAAGGTTACGCAGGGGTATACTCGGTGAGAACGTTTCCAGTAGCAGAGTATGGTGTAATACTTTTGTTAGTTGCCGCGAAAAGCGAGAACCGAGTGATACGAGGCATTCCAAAGATAGCATAATTGCCGGCGCGTACAGAATCTTGTAAGATATGCGCCGTCGACTCGAATGACAGTACTCGATCACTGTCAGATCGACGTTCCACACCAGTGGAATACCTTCAAGAAGACCTTCCTTTAAAGATTCAGAAAAAGAAAGAGAAGAAAAGAAAAGGAAAAAAGTAAACCATATAGACGGGAAGACTCGGAAGTCGATCGATTCTTCATCGCGTCATTCCGATAAAAGAATTATCATTTTTCATTCGATTAATGGATCAATTGATATACGAACGAGATCCCTCTTACACTATAATAATATCCTTTTACAATTTATTAGAATATTATTCATAATTCTTTTGTAATTAATCGTGAAAATTTATATATTGTTTATACAATTTGTCTAATTTTTTTTTTCTTTTTTTTTTTTTTTTTTTTAATAAAATATTCTATTAGTAATTTTACTTTGGAACTTTTTGTTTGTTATCCGAAAGTTATATCACAAAATAATTATCATTATGACGTAATAGATATGACATGTTATATTTATAATTTCTGATAAGGGAAAATACGATTTGGTATATTTCAACATTAAAACACGTAGCGCCAAGAAAATCAAAATACGTGAGATTTAAGGAGGATCGAGAAACTGAGAGCGTCGAAAATTGATAATATTTCAACGATCGAAAGACTTTACGAATTCTTTTTTTAATAATTGGTAGACATTTGCATACGATTTTTACACTTATTGAGATTTAGCCGCCGCGGCACCGTTCGCTCGATCGTCGTTCGCTCTCTCTCACTCGCTCCTCCTGTCCGTTTTTTATCATTTATGCTGGACACACAACCGGCTGGTAGCACGCGATACCGGTTCGTCCTTCTCTCCCCTCTCTTTCTCACTCTCTTTCTCCCACCAAACGACTTTCCCCCTTTCTTTCCACGCCGATGAGACTGCCATTTTGCGAACAGCATGGGTCGTTGTATGGAATTTTATGTAAAAATTTAATGAAGTGACTTAATGATATAATGTTATGTATTAATGATTTGAAACACCTGTAGAAAATCATTCTATGATATAATTGTACGATATAATTCTATATAATAGTTATGCGAAATAGCTATAGTAATAATCGTTCTATATAATTTCTTTCCACGCCTCTTCTTTTCCATTAGTCATCGTATCGATCGTAAAGCAGTACGAAAGCGCCGTCGTTGAAACGACAGAATACGTCGGGTTTTATTCGAGAACAATTAATGTTGCCACTGTTCCACGTTAGTACATGCCTTAGTAAGGCGCGACACGTGTTCGTTGTTGTTCGTAAATGCTACTCCCTGCTCGGTTCTCCGTGAGAACGCTTACACATGACACGCGTAAATACTATTTCGCTACGTACGAGCTTCGAGCCTCTAACGCGTGGAGTAGATTTCCCTGTTAATCGCGAGTACATTTTCTTTGAGCAACTATTTGTCGCATTACGTTCGAATTAAGAGACGAAAGAAGAAAATGAGAAATTGTGAGATCGAGGAGGAAAAGCTTTATCGTCTGTTTTAACGAAAGAGGGAGAGAGAGAAGATAGGAGGGAGATAGAAATAGTGTCCACCCTTCCTCCTCACTGTCACCCTCATCGACGCTTCGTCGAACGTCGACCAACGCGAAACGACGAAGAATCGTATTATCGTCGAGCATAGCTCGCCGATTAAATACGCCATTAAATCATTTCCGCTCGATTAGGAAGCGCGGAAAATTCATTTCGCGACGAGACAATGCGCAATTTGCTAGATAACGAACGGAGAACAATTAATGCAGTCTATCGGCCTTTCGTTCTTGCATTCGTATAAAATAACCCATCGTATCCCTTTCCACCCATTAGATAATCTCGAACGAACTGGAGGAAAACCATTGTCGTCGTATCGGTGGGAAACGATTTTCAAATAAATCGTTTAAAAAATACCCACGCGTATCTTTTCTACCCACTCACGCTTTATCTACTTTAAATTGTATCTATATGAATAAATTCAATCCTATCACGGGCATGCTAATTTCATACAACAAGATTCTAAGGCTCGACTTGAGCAATACGAGAACTAACTCATCTACATAACGCGTAGTCGCTTACGCTTTTGAGAGTACGTGCGTAAAGATGGAAACGAGTGGGAAGGTCGGAGAAAGAGGGGAAAGGTGGAGACGAGAGAAGGGTCAAGCAAGAGAGAAATGCGAAGTTCGCTTCGTTTACCTTTCGAAGCTTTTAGGCCAGGAGCTTTAGGCGCCGTAAAACTCTCGCATCGTTCACGAAGAAAGAACAAGCCAGATAGAAAGGAAAGAATAAAAGAGGAAAAAAGAAAGAGAACAGTCGAACGTTCGCCCGCTGAAAAGTTCCGAAATATTAGTTCCGTCGTCAAACGATAGAAGTTGGCCACGGACTTGTGAAACGTATTGCCTATTTGCCTCTCTCTCTCTCTCTCTCTCTCTCTCTCCCTCTCTCTCTCTTTTTCTCTCTCTCTCTCTCTCTCTCTTTCTTTCGCGTCACCCTTTTCGTGGAAGCGCGCAAACCAATGGAAATTTTATGGCGCCGTTCCACTTTCCCCTTTCCATCGTTGTTTCCAGTCACCAAAACGTCTTCGCAAAACTGATCACATATACGTTCTCTAAGATCGATACGAACAATTGGATAGAGAAAGTATTCTATTTCAAAATTACATTCAATCGATTCGACTTAAATTTTATACATTTGAAATGATCATATTCAAAAAAGGTCACTCACGATATCATAAAAGGAAAAAATGATAACTCAATTACGTATATTTTTGTGATTCTTCAAAAAAAAAAAAAAAAAAAAAAAAGAAAGAAAAACCCTCTTTTCTTCGCATCTTTAAAGAAAATCTAGTCATTCGATCGGATTTAAGTGGGCCGTGGTTTCGAATCGAATCTCGACAGCGAATTCAGTTATCCAGAATCGATTCGGGTTCGTTAACGAATTCGTAATGAACTTCGATCGTCCGAGAACGACCGCTTGAAATTTCATGAGGTTCCTTCCTATGGAAATAGTTGGAAGAATTTTTTGAATCAAGTGCTAGAAAGAGAGAGAATTCTCACACACACACATATATATATATATATATATATATATATATATATATACACGTTTCCTTAATTTCATCAATTAGAAGTGATACTCAAGAGTAAAATTCACTGGTCCTTTGTGACAATGAATCGATTTTGCGAGTGCTCGAATAATCGAATCGAAACGAGTGCTAATAAAATATAGATGCTACTTCATCGGCAACCTCCTATTTCTAGTGCATGCGCGAGAACAGTGGCATCGACCGAGGTAGAAGTCAAATAAACTCATATCGAATATGTACGAGGAGGAGTTAAAAAGTTAGTCGCACTCGTATAAAAAAAAAAAAAAAAGAAAAAAAAGAAAGAAAAAAAGAAAAAAATCACAAGAGAAAAATAACGTATAAAAACATTTATGATCATTCTATTATTTATTTATTATATATAACAACAAAAGATCTATTTCTTCATATGATCATCAAATTTATTTAAACAGTTATCGTTACGTAGCACGAATTTTTCTACGTCCTTTGTTGAAATATTCCCGTTGAACATGCGATAACCATTCCCGCGTCCAATCTTCATTGAACCAATATCGTCATTTTGCAAGGCCCTCTTTCTTCTCGTGGGACTTAACAAGTGGAAATCACATGGCGCAAGGTCAGGACTATAAGTAAGGAAGGTCACGAAGGATCTCCTGGAAAAAAATTCTAGTGGGAGGTTTGAGAACACCCTCCTTACAGTCTTAACCTTGCGCTCTGTGATTTCCAGGTGTTCGGTCCCATGAAAAACAAGAGGGCCTTGCGAAGCGGCGATATCAGTTAAATGAAAATTGGACGCGGTTAATGGTTATCGCATGTTAGACGGGAATTTTTCGACAAAGACATGGAAAAATTCGTGCCACGCTATAATAAATGTTTTAATAAACTTGGTGATTATGTATAAAAGTAAATTGTATTTTCGAATAAATAAAAGAATGATTATAAATGTTTCATACATTATTCTTTTTTATGCGAGTGCAACTAACTTTTTCAACTTCACCTCTTACGTTGAACTATAATTGAAATATCACGGAAACTCTTCACGGCGAATTTACAACGTAGTAAATATTCATTTATATTTTATAGTGTATTTCAAAACAGTAAGTATGAAAAAAAGAATGATGTCAGAGATATTCGGTAAAAAGTGATTTCGAAATGACGAAGAAATTTATACTAATTTAAGATAATATTAAGCTTAATAACTTTTAGGGATAGGTTAAAAAAAAAAAAAGAAAAAAAGAAAAAAGAAAAGAAAAAAAAGAAGTGACGTTAAAAATAACGAGAGCTATGGAGCTTGCACTTTTCATACATATTTCTAAGAATAAACAATTATTTTGATGAATCCACTTTATCGTCAAATTATAAATATCGGTTTTATCAATGGAGATCGAAATTCTTCCAAATATTTTCATTGTTAAAAATTCAATTTGTTTATTTTTCTAAGAAATAAAATGACATAAAGTAATAATGAAAAGAAATAAAGAAATAATGAGAAAATATAAAAGAGCGAATTTCGTAGATAAAGTTATTCGTGCAATATAAGTAGGTAAAGGCGCGTATACGATTGGCGTCGAGCGATTGCGTCGCGCCCCTCCCAGGACACCCACCATGGCGAAGTACGAACACTGATACTAAACCGCGAGCCAAGCTGCTCGGAACGACAGTTGAACGAGAGTGTGTTTCGAGACCGGATCACGACGATGCCGTGAGCGCAGCACAACGCGTGTGCTACTCTCCACACGATAGCTCGTGTCGTTGATTTCGATTCCCTCTTTTCACTCTCGCTCTTCCTCCCTCCCTCCCCACCTCTCGCGAGCATTCTCCGCAGCGTCGTTCGCGGATTCGCGATCGATCATCCTCGGCGATTCCAAGCAGTGAGAGGGAGAGGAGGAGTAGAGAGGAAGGAAGAGCGCGCGTATAGGAAAACGCGCGCATACGCGACGCCGCGCCGCCGGCTCGTCGAGACTCGAAGGATCCAGTCTCGATCGGTCCACGGATCCAACCGCGCCGTTCCGTTGCTCTACGTCTTTTATCAATCGTCCTACGTGCTACCACTTTATGTGTTTTCAAAAAATACTTTCAAAGTGAATGAATTTTATTTACGTATACTGGTTTACAATTTTCTTTCCAATCGTCGTCATCTCAATCAACGTCATCGTCATTTCCACGATTTTAAAAAAAGGAATGGATATTAAAAAAGTGACGGGTGCATCATCGTCGTTGTCGTCATCGTCGTCGTCGTCGTCGTCGTCGTCGTTATCATTTGAAAATCATCGTCACCGTGATCGACCTTCGAAAGGGTAGAACGATTTCGAGTAGTACTTTACTCTCGAGGACCATCGGTGGTCGCGAGAACGACGCCCGGACGTGTATCGCGTATCCTTCAATGGAAAGAAAGGGTGAGAGAGGGAGTGAGTGATCGAAAAGAAGAAGGAGGGAACAAATGAATGGATGGATAGATAGATAGATAGTTGGTGATAGAAACTCAGAGTGTTCGAAAGAAAAAGAAATAAAAAAAGAAAGAGAGAGAGGGAGAGAGAGAGAGAGGGAGAGAGAGAGAGAGATAAAGAGAAAGGGAGAGAAAGAAACAGAAGCTGAAGGAGGGTCGTGCGTACTTAGAGAGGTGTGTAGAGTCATTGTGTACAGGTGCTCTGTGTGTGCCTCGAATCAGTGCTCTTTGGTAACATCATGATCACGCGGCGCGAGTGCGATCGAGTACTCTCGAGTGCTACCGAGTGCGTTTCGAGTGCGAGATACTTCGGGATTATTGTAGAACCACGTGAACGGGCACGCGTACGATCGCCATTGACGTTGCTAGCAACAACGAGAACAACACGAATGACGATGACGACGACAACAATAGGAACGACCACATGCTTTCAAGAGTAGAACGAACTGTCAGAATCAACGAACTTGTAGTGGTCAGACTTCAACTCCTACATAAATACCCACATACGTACATACATATATATATACATATATATATAAATATGTATATATGTATATATGTATATGTATATGTATATGTATACATATATGCATGTATATAGACAGCTGGCGAGGAAAAACGAAACGTATTGAAGCGCTGGTAGGACGATAGTCTGCCAACTTTACCGCGAACGGTGAACCCTCCGATTGTAGTATCGACTACAACGCGTTGTGCTCTGCCAGGGGCAAATTAATCCGACGTTACGTACACGTGGACATCAACCATCGAGGAGCAGCACCTACGTACGTACGCGTGAGTTCAGATCGCATTCAAACTACACCGGTAATTACTGTGCGGTCTGCAGGACCGGTCGTTTCCGGTCGATCGACGAGACAAGCCTAGGCTACCCTAACGACGAATTCATCATTCTTCAGGATTACGAACAGTGTATCGCGATACTCTTGTATTTTCCTTTTTTCTTTTTTCTCTCTCTCTCTCTCTCTCTCTCTCTCTTCTTTTTTTCTCTCTTTTCTTTTGTTACTTCTTTACTTTTATTCTCTTTCCTTTTTCCTTTTCTTTTACGTCGTCCTTTAAAGAAGTTCTTTAAATAAACGACAGTGAAAAGTGGAAGAACGAAGATCGTATTCGTTTAATCTCGCTAGAGGATCTTCGAGTTTCTTCTTTTCGAGCTTGGATCTCACGAATTCTCTTGAAAGGTGAGTTCTCTTGATTTTTACACGCACATACGCGAATGTGTATTCTTCTTTGCGCGTTTGCTCTTCCTCTTTTTATTCGTGTTTTTCTTCCTATCTTCAACGAGGAGAAGGAGAAAAGAGGAATGCATTGCTACCAGCAGCGCCTGTCGCCGACAAATCCTCGAAATCGAATTTCCCGACGACGAGGGTCCGTTCGAAAGAGCGGAGAAACTGGATCTACGAATGGTGGAGCGTATACGGTGTATATGTGTGTGTGTGTGTGTGTGTGTGTACGCGCGCGCGGGGGCAGGCGCATGTATCTGTGTGTGTGGGTGGGTGAGTGCGTGTATGCGCGGGCGAGAAAGAGAATGCGAATAAAAGTGCGAAGGCGAAAGATAGAAATGCCTTTCTATAAAATAGCATTTATGGGACGGAAGAAGAAACGTAAGAACGTAACGATATTCTGTGCTCCCACTTTTGAAATTTACTCTCGCGCGATTTAACAAATCGAAAACGTATGACTGATCGTGACAGGAAGTTCTCGGATTTTCATAAAGATCGTCCTTCAAGATCGGAATATTTTTCTGAAGAATCAACGTGTACGTGTGGTCGAAAAAAAAAAAAAAAAGGAAAACTACGTATATCCATTCGAATCTAATATTATAATGCTCGATATTCCATTGAATATGAAATATATCTATTCAAATGAAAGATGGATAATTCATGGATATATGTATCATTACGTCATTAGAATTATTACGATTGAAACCAATAACGTTCACTCCGAATGATCTCGTTAGAGTAAGATAAGTGAATATATACATAGAGTAAAGATGACTTTAAGCCTGTCGAAATCCTTTTCCCTTATCAGTACAAGTTCGTGCATACATGTCCGTTATATACACGTCGTCCGTCATCACTGTTGAAAACTGAAAAGCGAAAAGGTTATCGCTATATACCGTTGCGAATACGCTCCATAGAGTTTTGGACCGTCCGTCGAAACGCGTAATATCGACGTCGTGGCAAGCTGCGCGAGTGTCGATAAGCAAAAGGGTCGTAAAGGGAAGTACGAGGAGAAAACGTTGCTTCAAGATTTTCCTCTTTTATCTTTTCACCCTCTCTCTCTCTCTCTCTCTCTCTCTCTCTCTCTCTCTCTCTCTCTCTCTCTCTCTCTCTCTCTCTCTACCATCCCTCTGCTTTTCTTTTTCTTCATCTCTTTCTTTCTTTTACAACAAAATTGTCTATAGTTTCGTTAAAGTTATCTCCGACGAAACGAAAGACCGACTAACAATAAGCTCGAAAACGGAGCTAGAGAGAAAATGTATGGAATGTTACGTGTAATAGTTCTTGCGTTTAAATCGTACCGAAACAGAGACAGACAGAGAGAGAGAGAGAGAGAAAGAGAGAGAGGAGACAGAGGAGAGGGTGCTATTGCACCTCGTTTCAGGCCGTACAAACTACGGAGACAAAATTGCACCATTTTCCGGAATGGATGGTACCTACCAACGGAAGCAATACACCGGTCCTATGAAATTATAAGGGATATATCACGAGTTGCAGTCAACGGAGAAAGGACCAAGAGATCTTACCTCGTTCACGGTTTCCTTAGTGTTTCTTAGACGAGGTCTTGGGATGATGCATACCAACTCGTAGGAAGATCGAGCAAATTATCATCCTATGGTTATACCTATACGTGACATTTTCTCGCAGTCGGAACTTTTCGACCTTCGACCCATTGGATATTCATCGAGTATCTTCTCAAAGAAGTGTAATAACGAGCGTCAGTTGTATTATATGCATGTAGTATTGTTGCCTTTCTCTTTTCTCGAGTAATATACTCAAGAATTACCACGTCATTTAAACGAAACATTAGGAAATCCCGTTCAATTATAAAATCTGTTTTAATACTGACTTAATCCTTTGCAATCTTTCATTTTTCTTCTTTTTTTTTCTTTTTTTTTTTTTTTTTCTTTTTTTTTGCATTTGTTCACCAAAAACTTCCTTCAAGGTATTTTATTTGTTACAACAAAAACTTATTTCTTTATTTTACATTTCCAATGAAAATATGATATTTTAATAAAATAATAAAGAATTTTTGTAGAATTGTTATCGGTCAACGATAAAAAGAGATATCAAATCACGTACCTGTGAAAGGAATTGTGAAGGCAATTAATGTCACGGCAAGTATGACATATGTAAGAGTTCAAAGACTAACACTTCTCATTAAAATTATTATCTACGTTAAACACTTTCTTTCATTATTTATTTACATTTTAATTGATTGAAGGGATGACCTGGAGGAGATTAATTATTTACAATGATTATTTAGAAAGTACTTGAGAGAGTAAATAAACTAAAGGATTATGTAGGACTTTGAGATACTATCATATTTACTAACGTCCCTCCTAATCATTTAATCATTGCCTCTGAAAGGTTTCACTTTGGCTCTTCTCACGAGTATACAGCCTTACGACAACGAAGAATTTTAGCTAGAAAAGGCTATTAATTTAGTAAGAAGGCGCCGGTTTCGATCTTACCAGGATCGAAGGAAGAAGACTCGTGCCTCCTGGTGTTAAGCCGCACCTCTAAACGCGCCCGAAGCACCTCTTCTTTTCTTTTCTAGTCTTTTCTTTTTCCTCATGACTACCGATACAAGTTGGAAACTGGTTTTGGAATTCCCTCTTCCTTCGTGTAACGTGTTATCTCGTGGTCCTCATCCTCTGTGACGGTCGAGAGAGAGAGAGAGAGAGAGAGAGAGAGAGAGAGAGAGAGAGAGAGAGAGAGAGAGAGAGAGAGAGAGAGAGAGACAGAGACAGAAAGTGAAAAAGAGATAAATAGTGAGAGAGAGAGAGAGAGCTCGATCGAATCCTCTCCTTCTCTTACCAGCCGCGTTTCGGATCCTCCTTTTATTTTCAAGCTTCTATCTCGGCGAAAAATCTATGTCAACCGACATGTTGACACGTGTTCGAAGGTATACCGCGAGAGGAGTAGAGGAACGTGACTGGCAGAAGAGAAAGAGAGAGAAAGGAAGAGGATTCGAGGTAGAACGCCCTGGAAGTCGGGTTACTGGTATGCAGTGTCGGATTTCGCTGTGTCCGAAGAAAGAAAGGCGGAACGAGAGAGGAGCGGCGCGAAAAAGGAGAAACAAGAAAGAGATAGATACAGAGAGAGAGAGAGAGAGAGAGAGAAAGAGAGAGAGAGAAATATGAAGTAAAAGAAAGAAAGAAATCTCAAGGTGTGCACGCACACGCTTGTAACACGTATGCTCGAGTTACACCCGTCTCATGAATCAAAACTATTCGAGAAGGGAGTCTGAAGAACGAAAGATCGAGGACTTACGTAGGTATACCTATTTTTCTCGACTCGCTCTATATGGAAGCAAGAGGTCATGTCGCGCGGTAGCTATCACGATCATAAGATATGAATTTTATTTTATTGTGACGCGAGCCATCCATCGATAATATCTTCGAATCAGACTTGGCTACCCCATGGTGATACCTTCTCTCTCCTTTCATCTAATATCTTTTTTTATTATAGACCATTTTCACTTTTGCCTCTACTTTCTTCTTTATCTTATATTTATACACACACGAACGAACGAACGCACGTATATATATATATATATATATATATATATATATATATATATATGGAACCTTTCTTTTGATAATATTAATAATTGGACGTATGATAAATTTATAAAAACCAATAATACTTTAGTATCTACTTTGTATATATTATTTCACATCAGAAATTTTTATTTAAATCGCCAATATTCCTTTTAAAAATGAAGAATATATCGAGAGAAAGTGCGACTAGACTTAAATATTTATCTGATTATTCTATTTGAAAGGAATCAAAGGAAAAAAGAAATAGAAAGTAAGGAAACGAATAGGATCGAGGAAGAATCTGAAGGTAGAAACGATTAACGGACATAGATCTCTTCGAATACCTCGATAATTTCTAAGTCACGAATCCTTCTCCTGTGCACTTTAATGCCAACTATTTCTCTTCTTTTTTCTTTATTCTTACATCCGACCGATTTTCTCTTATTTTCTATACACTGGAAAAACGACGTAATTAAATTTTATTCTATCGTATTGTATATATATATATATATATATATATATATATATATATATATATATATATGTATTAAATACCGTTCAATTCGATACGATTTTCCACGGTGCCTTTGTGTTTTTAAAGAGCTTAACTAAACGTATTTCAATAAAAATAAATGGAGAGAAAGGAAAACAATAATCGATAATTGTTTCCTGTTAAAGTTATGAATGCCACATGATCGTAGCTCTAATTTATGGTCGTGGCAATGTGATTGTTGTTTTTATTCATTATTAAAGACAAATCAAATAAGAACTAAGTAAAGTTTTGATACAAAATGTAAAAGGTATAATTTATCGATCACGAGTATTGGTTCAGAACATAAAAGTGAGTTACCGGTTACGCTATTGAAACACTTGACTTAAAAAAAACAAAGTATGCAGTAGGTAAATAAACGTTTACAAAGCTCGAGAGTCGAGTATAAGCGTAACGAAGAAGCGAATAACAAGAGGAACGGTACATCGATAAGCGAAGAAAGACAAGCCATTATCCATGCTTATGGGGTTCGAGAATCAACCGACTCGATTCAAGAGACGGTAATACGGAAGCGAAACGTGCTGTCTTCGTGCGGCTTCGTGTGTCGGGTCAACAATAATAAAAGTAATTCTTTCGTCGAAGTAAGTCGACCTGGTCCAAAACAATGTTTTCGCTTGGTACTCTTCTATGCTATTGTTATGGCATCTCGTAGTTCCTATAGATACATATACATATATATATATATATATATATATACCTTTCTACATATTTATACGATTCATATAAGTATGTAGACATGAATGCTAGTAAATTAATATTCGCGAGTAGGTGGTGAAAAGTAGGTTCCACGTTCGAACGCTTTCCTCCACGTTTTCTCTGACTCATCCGATGGATGTATCATCTCGAATAAGAGAGAAAAAGAGAGCGAGAGAGAGAGAGAGAAATAGAGTGAGAATACGACTAGAGCTAGTTGAACGGCTCTTCTTGCGTGGTTTTCCCTCTCCATCGAATTTTTCCTTTTGTAAAGAGCTCATAAACGCGCGGGCGCACGACAACACATCACATATATACATTTAGTCTCTACAATCCGTACCGAGTACAAGTCGTTAACTCGGAGAGGCACGATTACTTCGCGAGAAAGACAATGGCAACGCCTACATACATATTAACACCGTGTACGTGTCATTCTACACCTACACATATAGGTAACAAACGTTTATGAAGTTCAGTGTATGCGAATGCTTGACACAATTTCGTTTTTCCGAAACGTCGATCCTGCTTTTCTATTTCTCTGAGAAGAATGTAAAACACTTGTGAATCATTCACGCTCTTTGTCCCGTAACGTCGAATTCGTAAAAGATTCGAACGAATAATCAATGAAAAATTCTCTCGTTATTTCCTCTGAAATTGAACGACTTTTAAGGATTATTCTTCTTTGCACGATAAAAAAAAAAATTTAAGGAAATATCATTGTAATTTGTAGCATGGAAATCGACAAATTTCTCTGACTTTGTTTGTGAAACCAAAAATGGTGGAATATTAAAGCGTATAAAAAAAAAAAAGAAAAGAAAAAAAAAGGAAAAAACAAAAAATAGGGAGAAAAAAAAAAAAAGAAAAATATTGGAAAAATTTACAAAGAAATTGATAGATATATTTCTCGTAATGCGAAAAAAAAAACGAAAGGACAAGACGACGTCGATGTCAACGATGACAATCGGAAACACGAACGACGCGTTCTCGACCGTGGTCGTTAACCGTGTGCGGCTTATGCATCGAGCACGTAGCTTCTATTATCTTTCGCGCATACAGTACCATACGGACTGCCGGATGTATAACGAACGTATGTATATACGATGAGTTGAGTTTATTGAATCGACGAGAGACAAACTCAAACGCGAAACAAAAAGAAAAAATTAAAAAGAGAAAAAGAGAGAGAGAGAGAGAGAGAGAGAGAGAGAGAGAGAGAGAATGAGAATGTCACAACGCAAAGTAATTAGATACGTCAAAAGGTTTCATTATAATAATTTTGCGAGCGTAACAGTCGTACCTTGTGAACCGCGTTATCGAAAGGGCATTGTCGTTAAGACATATCAGTGAACCGTTTCTACGTATCTATGGAACAATAACTCGTTGGCATTATTGGCTTTCAACATCACCACCCTCGTATCGTATTGGCAGACTTCGTTCGATTCGTTCGAGTGCTTTTTTACAACGAATATCGATTTTATTCGAATCCGTATATACGCAAACAGATACGTATACGTCGACATCGAAAGAGCTAGTTGCGTGATTCTCTAAACTCTCCCTTTCTTTCCCCCCCCCCTTTCTCTCTCTCTCTCTCTCTCTCTCTCTCTCCTTCGCTTTATGTTTGCCTTATATATTTTAATGAAGTTCTTTGATATTATTTATCCACTTCGTTCATCCTTGGAAGCCATAAAGTATTTGATAACTTTCATAAATAACAACTCGATTTACAATTGTAAATAATATACGCAGTCTCGTTTTACAATCTATACTACGTCGATGTAATTCAAGCCTGTTGCCTATTGAAACTTAACGAAATTAATGCGACATCAATGGTACAAAATTTCCATCCCCTTTACGCTAGGGAGTCTGCTAAAGGTGAAATGTGGCGAGTTCTATATCTGAAAATTCATCTGGCCGAAAGCAACGAAGCCAAGCAGGACAGCCTGGAATTTGCATTACCGATCCGCAAACTGCGTCAAACGAAACACGGGAAAGTGTTTTTCCGACGTATGTACAACGAACGTACCTGAATATGTATATATTTGTATGTATGTAAATATATATATATATATATGTGTGTATGTGTGTGTATACACATGTATAGTATTTCGTATGCACCTGTGCGAATAGATACGCGTTTATTTCACGTTTGCACGGCTACATCCCTGAGTAGTGCGGTTGGAAAATGCGATGCGGCCAGACGAGAGTGGATGAGGACCAATCATTCAATTAACTCTGTCCTATACGATCCTCTTGATACGATTTTATCTAATAAAGCTGATGCCACGTATGCCCTTAATATAGCCGTGACAAATGCTACATTCGACTCCGTTTCGTCCAATATCGACGATAGTATGAGACATATACTATAGACCAATATGGTATGATTTATATCTTATCACATTAAAATATCTCTCAAAATAAAATAATATAAGAAGAATTATTTAATTACGTTAAATAATTTTTGGATAAATTCTTTCATATACTCTTATAATATTTTTCATATATTTATTTCATTATTTATATTTTTACAACTTTAATACGGTATAGGTATTAACGTTATTCCAAAGGAAGTCCCCCTTCTCACGAAGGGCAAAGGGCAAAGGGCTCTTTCTATTTCTTTTCTTTTAGTTTCTCTTGGTGAAAGTTCCCTTTTCTTTTTCTTCGTTATCCTGCTTGGCAACATTCTAACATTCTAGGTTCAAGCCGAGTATATGAACATAGGTATCACGAAGCCCTCAAATTCGTTTCGTAATCGCTTTTGATCGAGCAACTTCTGATGGATGACTCGCGTCAAGTAGACGCATCGATGCTCTTCGCTGGAGATATATTTCTTATTATTGATCGAACAACACCAACGCAGACTTCTTTAATAGACGCAATGATCGATCGTATCCCGAGATCGTATACGTAACGTTAATGCGTTGAGTTTTTCGCTAGTTTATAGCATAGATATAGGATCACGGTGCGAACGATTCGTTTCTTCGTTAAATTGATTTCATTCGGTTTTCCACGTTGGATTTCATTTGGTACCTTCGTTCGTATTTGCGAGTTAGAAACAAATAAATGAAATAAAAGAAAATAAAAATGAGGAGAAACGAGTAGTACATAATTAATAATACCTATAAAGGATATTTGAAGAATTATCTTTAAAAATTAAAATATAAAAAAGGAAGAGGATAACATGAAATATTACATTGTGCAAATGTACCGAGATGAAAGGGTTTCTTCGTTAGAAACGTTTTCGTGTAAGCGCGAGTAGATATTAGGTTCGTTTAATTAGATAGAAGGGAAACGTACCTTGCTACGATCTCGATGTAAAAACGTAATATGAGAAAAGAAGAGAGAGAAAGAAAAAGAGAGAAAGAAAGAGAGAGAGAGAGAGAGAGAGAGAGAGAGAGAGATCGCGATTAACAGGCTTCACGTTCGACGAGTCGCCAATTCGAATTCTCGATAGGGCGTGTCAGCGTTCTGAATGAAGGATAATAAAATCGGAAGGCTCACTCATAACCCGTGCACGTTGGTGATCGATGCCTGGCTGATCCGAGAAAGAACCACATTTCTCTCTCGTTGCTTCTATGAGTTCTATTGTACGTTGTATTTTACTCTCATTTTGAACACTTGTTTCTACAGTAATTAACCTTTGGGATATTTGATTCTAGGATTATTCGAATAGCTTGCATATTCTGAACCGACACGAGTTACTTCCATCCTATTGTTACTTAACTTTGTTATCCAAAAAATTTTTTGATTTATTGATAATAACTTTATGATTTCTCTTTTTTCTCTTTGCAATGTATTTTTGTTTCGTTATATCGTTCGTTATCTTAATACGAATACTTTAATTATAATACATCGATGTTACAATAGAATTCTTTTAATGAATTTTTATCAATTTTAATTCCGTGAAAAATATTTCTTTATTCTAATCATAAGTGTCAATTTCGAAAAAGCATTGTAAAAAAATATAACGCGAAATTGAAATAATATATTTGAAATTGTTTTAATTAAATCCCATCATCTATCAATCTATTTATTTTACGTTTTTCGAAGAAGAATATGTCCGATATCGAACGAATCGTTCGCAGAAACTCGACCCGTATTCTTAGGTCGCACACACTAATCCCTTCGGAATCAGTCGCATCTAGTAAGTTACGACAAGCAGAGTTTCTCGCTCGCACAATAACGTTCTCCTCACTATTAACCTACTTTCCTCTATCGTGAACGCTTTAAAGCGTTCGTCTTAAAGAGTATATACTTAGCCGTACTTAAGTATAAAAGAATCTCCTTCTTTCCAAGATGGTTTTTTTAGTAAGCAGCTTAAGGTGACTTAAGGAAATCTTTTTCCTGCGTTGCGAAAAACTCGCGAGAAAGGATGAAAAGAAGGACCATAGTAGTTACGTTGAGTTTTCGCGCCTTTTCAAAAGATTCTATCCTATGTTATACTTAAATGCAAGAGAAGGAAAGATAGAGAGAAAGAGAGAGAGAGAGAGAGAACGATGGCAAACGAAAACGATTCGAAAAGAGACTGTTAAAGAAGATGTAACTAATGCTTGAAATGAAAGCTAATCCTCTGCAAAGAAGAGTGGCTATAATGATTCTATTGTTTTAACTTCTTAATTCTAGATATTTCTGATTTTTTTTGTTCTCACCTATTTCTTCTTCTCCCTTTTTCTTTTCTCTCTTTCTCTCTTCTCTTTTTTTTTTTTTTTTTTTTTTTTTTTAACAAACCACCACACGACAAGACGATACGATTAATTAGTAAGTATTTCTATTTAAAAAGATCGAGCGAGGACTCATGTTCGTTAAGAGTTTTTGACATCCCTTCAAAATCAGCATGTATAATGCTATTACGGTAGCATTTGCTAACTCATATATACGATCTTACAAGAGAGACGCAACGATAAGAGCAAAAAAGGATGTTTTAAGTCGTCTCGCAAATACAGCGAGCTCTCCAAAGGATACTAAATCCTATCGTTTCGATTCGCGCATACGTTCCTTGGTTCGTCCAGAGCGACCGGGCGGCAGTCAGCCGTTCGAGTCACGTATTTTATGAGTTTCTCGAAAATATAGGTGGTGTTGGTATTCGTAATAAGTGCTCTCTCTCTCTCTCTCTCTCTCTCTCTCTCTCTTTCTCTTTCTCTTTCTCTCTTTTCCTTAGTTAAATGATTCATGAGATATCGCAGGATATCTCTTCTCCGTTTTAAACCGTCATCTTCGAGCAACGAGCTGTAAAGCTTGAGGTATGAGTCTTGAGGGTAATATGGTCGTACGTTTTAATTTACTGCGCTCACTGTCCACCGATGCGTTCCGCCTCTCCGCCTCCGCTCTCCCGTCGCGTTGATGACCCGTTCGCTATTTCTACCGCTCTCTTCTCCTTTTCGCAGCCGGATTGCTCGTTTGAATCGTTGACGAGCACTCGACAAAGAAAACGAGACAGAGAGAGAAAGAGAGAGAAAGAGAGTACCAGAGAGAGAGAGAGAGAGAGAGAGAGAGAGAGAGAGACAGAGAGAGACAGAGAAAAAGAAAGAGATCGTAGGACGGTACTGTAAAAAAAAACTCGGAGGTTCTTAATCCTTCGTTATATTTATACGTTATATTTATCTACATGCTCTAAGAATATTCTCGAGATGGATTGTTTCTCATTGATAAAAGCTGCGCCACGTTTCTTTTTTTCTCCTTTTTTTTTGTATTTTTTTCTCGTTTTCTTTTTTTTTCGTTCTTTCTTTCTTTCTTTCCTATTTTCCTTCTTTTTCCCTGTCCCCCGGATAATTTTTCCAGTTCGTAAAAACTCGTAAAGACATTCGATTCTCACTTTTCCATTTTCCTCCATCGAGTTCCTTCCATGAGTCGAGTCGAATCGAGCTGTGGCGAGTTAAAGAGCCAACGAAGGCAGCACAGATGAATAGATAGCGGCTAATTTTCAGCGTTCATTAGAGCCGGCGGCGGAGTCCTTCGTACGCGTGTACACTCGTTGGCTACGACGCGTACTACCAACCTGTGATACTCTTACATGTTCTACACGTGTACGTGCTCATACGTGTTGGGTCTATACATTCGTTGTTACAAAGAAAACGAGAGAGAAAGAAAGAGAGAGAGAGAGAGACAGAGAGAGAGAGAGAGAGAGAGAGACAAAGAAAGAAAGAAAGAAAGAGAGAGAAAGAGAGATAGAGAGAAACACCGAAGTTTTGCGGTCGTAGAGATCGCAGCGGGGAACGGCGAAACACGCCAAGAGAGCAAATAAAGAGATCCGGCATCCCGGAGAAATCTAATTCCTAATTGGTGCTTCGCTCTGTACCCTGCTCGTGTCGGTTATCTACCGCTATCGAAGCGCACGACCGGCTCTCGACATTACTACTACCACTAGTACGAACTGTGGAGCTGCAGAAAGGTTACTCGAGAACGATGAGAGGCTGTGCACGAGAGAGAAAGAAATAGAGAGAGAGAGAGAGAGAGAGAGAGAGAGACACACACACAGAGAAAGAGAGAGAGAGAGAGAGAGAAACAAGGAGAGTGGGGGAAAGAGAACGAGAGAAGGATAAAGATAGATACACAGAGAGAATAATGGCTGCGGTTTAACTGTCAGACACAAAAGAGGGTCGAAACTGCCGAATACACGCGCGAGCATCAGCGAGTGCGCGCGAGCGCGTAGAGAAAGAGGGACCGAGGGAGAGAGTAGCCTCCCGGGCTCGATTACAAAAATTGAATGTAGCCTCACCTGTCAGCTCGTGAGACAGACCGCGCGTTGCCGCGTCGTTGAGTGCGTTCTATGTATGTATATATGTATGTATGCTGCCACTTGTAATGCCGATTTCGATCGTTAGATCAAAAGGAAAAAAAAGGGAGTGGGAGTATGGAGGGAGGGTTGGAGAGAGAGAGAGAGAGAGAGAGAGAAAGAAAGAAAAAGAAGAATTGATCTCTGGCCTTCTTCGAGCGAGAATTCCCGCGCTGAAGCATACGGTTTTTTTCTCTCTCTTTTTTTTTTTTTTTTTTTTTTTTTTTTTTTTTTTTTTTTTTTTTTGTTGTTTTTACTTCTTTTTACTCTTGTTTCCTTTTCTTTTTCCTCATTTCTCCTGTTATTTTTCTTTTCTCTTTCTTTTTTCTTCTTATTATTCTCCTTTTTTTCTCTTTTTTTTTTACTTTATATAATTCTCCTCTCTTTATCCCTTTAACTTTACAACTTTTTCATTAATTCATTCCCCGTTCATTCATTACTATCAATTCCGGTATTGCAGAAGTTATTTATTGTAAATTTGCAATTGTCAAAATTCTCCAATAATTACCTGAACTAATTAAATATGAGTAGCACAATGGCTTCATCTCTCTCATATCGATCTCTCGAATTTGCCCGATCGAAATGTAATCTGATTGCATTAATGTAATGGTCGCAACGTAATTACAGTGTAATTAGTCTATGCTTAATGCAGATGAGCGTACACGGAAGCGTACGTAATGGCAATCGATGTTGAATGTTAACGTACGGTAGTATGAGATAGTGAACGTTGCCTCTTACAATATTTTTTTTCTTTTTTCTTTTTTTTTTTTTCTTCTTTATTTAACGTAGATAAGAGATAAGAATTTCGTCGCCGTGAGGAGAAAAGACGGATCGGAGAGAAGTTTTAACGATAGAAGAGAAAGATAGGATAGGATATCAAAGTAATCCCGTTGAAAAATTCTTCCGCTCGATTACACTGTAATCCGACGTAAGGCAGGAATATTAGATGCAATTTACTTCCGATGTGCATAACTTAAACATTACAATATACGAAATCCTCCTATTTCCTTTTCCCCCGTAAATTCAATGTAATCGGATGTCAAAAGAAAAGGAAAGTGAATTTCTTAGCAGTATCGTCTAACCTTTTTAATTAAATGCCTCAATAAAGATTTCCGATGAACATAAAAATAAATTATTAAATTTGTCTATTGCCAAATTTCATCGGTCAATGAGATATTTATACAAATCCAGGGGATATTTTTCAAACGTTCTCAATATGTACATGTTTATTCACGCAAGTATAAAAAAAATAAGCGTTATAAAATCGTTCAATGTTATAACGAAATTTTAAGTAAAACAAAATCCATCTACGACCATCAAATATATTTACGTGAATTTATCGGATTAATTAATTCCATGATCTAGCCCATCAAGAAAGTACAATGCGTTAAAGCGATATTAAAATTTTAATTTTATAACGTTAATAATAAATTTTCATCGTTATAAATTTAAAACAAATGATAGAGATAATGGAT
Source organism: Vespa velutina (assembly GCF_912470025.1). Lineage (NCBI taxonomy): Eukaryota > Metazoa > Arthropoda > Insecta > Hymenoptera > Vespidae > Vespa > Vespa velutina. Next base: position 3,878,648 of record NC_062192.1, on the reverse strand, counting down.
AGAAGATGCTAAGTAGATGATAAAAATTTGTTCGTAACAAATGTAAAGGATAAATCGAAGAAATAATATTAGTGGGATTTTAGATGCACGCGTAATTTAACATCCTACAGGGAAAAGGAAAAGAAAGAAGATGGATGGGGGAAGGTGTATGGAAAACGATCATATCCCCCCCCCTCCTACCGTATCGACGCTTCGCAGCTTCGTTCCCCTTTCCTTCGAATAATTTTCTACGATTTTCTCGCCGGAAGGAAGCGAGTCTTGGAGTTCGTATGCATTATGGATTCGCCCGATGACGTTCGTCGACCGTCTGCCAGATAAATCGGTGTACAAAGTAGGGAGAAAGGGAAAAGTTCGTCTATTCGGTGCTCGTACGTGTGGAGGTGGAGATACGGAAAGGGGTGAAAGCTCGATGTAACACGACGATCGTCGTAATGCGGCCAATTTATTCGTTACAATCGGTACGATTCGAGGTTCGAGTCGGTGACTCCTCCGTTTTCTCCATTTCTCCCCATGGTCCTCTTATTCAAATCGCATCTTCCAGGAGCCATTTTCGATTCGCAACAAAGGTATTGACAAAACCGTTTCCCTCATGTAAAATTCACGAAGATGAATCTACTACTTCTTTTTTTTTTGTTCGTTTTCTTTTTTTTTCTTTCTTTTTTTTTTTTAACCCTGCATCATCAATATAGGGGCGGGACGGGTCTGGAAACGATCCGTTTGAAATTATCGCAATAACATGTATTTTTTTATTTTTATTGATCATATTTTGTAGAGTAATAAATATATCCGTTTATAGATCTATCACTTTTTCTCTCTCTCTCTCTCTCTCTCTCTCTCTTTCTCTTTCTCTTTCTCCTCTGTTTTTTTAAATCTCCATAAAGGTCAAAGAAACCTTTCAACAACAACAAAAAAAAGAAAAAAAAAAAAGAAAAAAAAAAAAAAGAAAAAAAAAAGAAGAAAGAAAAAGAAAAAAACTGCAGGTCGAATAACACGAGAGGAGAAGCATTAAAAAGGTTTTCTCTCTTGGCGTCCGTGTCATGGAAAATTAGCATCGCGAAGAATAAAGATATAAAACGGCCATTATTACGGTAACGCGTCTATCGCGTTCCTTCGATAGTACAAGCGATTCGTGCACTCGTGAATGGATAATGGCCTCGCTAAATATCCAGTTAACACTAAACGCAAGGAAAATCTTATTCGCGTTTACCTAACCACTCGCTCGAATGGTAACGATCATCTATCGCGCTTTTAATCGATGCAGTTCGGCAAACGAGAAGGTTACACACTCTTAGAAGCAAGCGTTTTACTAATCGATTATCTTCTTACTAGTACTATCGAATAATTGGCATTAATCGTTACAATTGGCATTTCTCGTTAAACTCGTACTTTCTCAATAATAATACCTTCATAATAAGACTAAATAAGTATCCATCAATTTCATACAAGAATTCGTAATATTCTGTAGACCTTGATAATATACAAACACAAATACACACACACACAAACACACACACACACACAAACACACACTCGTAGAGAGATTGTTCATATAAGAAGATTTTCTGAAACTAATTAAAAAGTGTAAGGTACCAGTAGGTATTTGCTTGTTAAAAAGGGAAAAGGAGGAAATTGGCTAATTAGAAAAGAAAAGAACAGATCGGAGGTTAAGAGAAAGAAAGAGAAAAAAAGAGAATAAGAGGATAGTCGGGACGTTCGATAGACGACGACTCGACTAGGACAATCGTGATTACGAGTTTCGTCGTATAAAAGAGATCTCTCCTCTTGTTTGCGGCAACGACATACTCCGCAACATTCCCTTGAAACTAGTATGAGAGAGAGAGAGAGAGAGAGAGAGAGAGAGAGAGAGAGAGAAAGAGAAAGAGGGAAGAAAGGGAGAATCGTATTGGCTTGCGAAGGCGCATTGCGCGCGATCGCGAGCCTCCTTCGTTTCGTTTGTTTCGACCATTTCGTTAATGGAGCCGTTTCTTGGAATAGGCAGAAGCAGTAACGCCGGCAGGTACGCCAGGCAATGATTTTCTTTTTCTTCGCTTTATAAAGTTTCTCTCCTCGTCACCGATCGCCGGCACCCACTACTACTCTTCTCTCCCACCTCTAGTTTTACCTTCGCCTTCTCCAACGACGACTACAACTCGATTCCGAACTCTCGAGAAGGCACGATTCTCCTCTTTACTTCTCTTCAACTTCTCTTCGTACTTCTCCTCCTCCTCATCCTCCTCATCCTCCTCCTCATCCTCCTCCTGTTTCTTCTTCTTCTTCTTCTTTTTCTTCTTTTTCTTCTCTTTCTCTTTCTCTTTCTCCTTCGAACACCGAACGATGCCTTTGTTCAACTACCGGCCATTATTTCCAGAATGGCTCGCGTTAAACGGCCGTCTGTACTCGCTCGTGTGTACCCGACTTCTGTATGTATCCTATCGGCCACCTCCACCCACACCTCCCACTACCAACCAACATCCCAACAAGAAGATCGTACAATGGCGTTAATCGCAACTTCTTTCGCACCGTGCCGCTATTGCCGCTTATCGCGAGAGCACGATCGGTAGCTCAGGCTACTGGCACTCGAACCTTCTTCTTCTTTTCCTTCTCCTCTTCTTACTTTTATTGGTTCGGACGATCGCAAATTAAGCCGACAAGCAACGTATTGCGTACGTTGTCTAAATGTCTGCAACATGGGACACGTCGATGTATATAAATAGGTATGTATGTATGTATGTATGTATGTACGTATGTATGTATGTATTTATGTATGTGTATGCATATGTAAGACTCGTGAAAGAGGCAAAGCTCTGAATTTCGTTGAAAGTCGATCGATGCGAATCGTTTTTATACCCTTCTCTGCTCAATACTTATATAAAGGTGAAAGAGAAAAATATCATTGATATGTATATGTGTGAGTGTTTGTGAATGAAAAAGAAAGAGAAAGAAAGAGAGAGAGAGAGAGAGAGAAGCTTTTTTTTTTCTCTCTTCGTTCAAATACATTCCGTTCGCGTGGCTGGTTCATCGAAATCCTTCCATTCAAATTCTTACGTTTCTTTTTTCCCCTTTTTATCGCTTACTTTCGTACTATCGTCATGTAAAGACTATTGAATAAAAAATATTTTTAACTCGCTCCTTCGATCATATCATTAAACACATGTTTTTTTCTCTTAAATATTTCTTATTACTATAATCGTAGTTCATGCTTTTATATATATATATATATATATATTTTTTTTTTTTATCAAAAGATATTGGATCAATAACAATTGGTCCGATTTGATAGTACTTGCAAGAAAGTTTACTTTTTTATTGACAATAAATTTGCTTTCTAAGCGAGTTTTGCTTTTGAAAGAAGAAAGAAAAAAAGAAGAAGAAAAAAAAAAGAACAAACAAAAGTAAAAGAAATATGTCGTTGTGTGGAACTTTTCTCTCTCTCTCTCTCTCTCTCTCTCTCTCTCTCTCTCTCTCTCTCTCTCTCTCTGTCTGTCTCTCTATATCATAAACGTTATCCTTTCGAAGAGCTTCTTTCGAGGTTTGTCGGTAGCTTGGCAAAAGCCAGTAAGTGGAGGAGTTCGGTTCTATCGTTGGAATACGAGGACTTCGATTTCTTCTTATCTCGTCACGAAGGAAACGTTTACGAAGCGCGCTCTTCGACTAAATCGTACGTGCCTCATGATACCGATCCCCAATGTTCGTTCTTTCTTTCTTTTCCCTTCTAATCGAATACTAATAACTCCTCGAAGGGACTCAACACGCCCACGCGAACCCACGTGAGAATTTCTGTCTACTATCTCCTCTTTCTCTTTCTCTCTCTCTCTCTCTCTCTCTCTCTCATTTTCTTTTCTTGTCTACGTCCAATTACTATCTACAAATATATGTACGATGGTATTATATAGTTTTGCTTGGTCTTCTTTCCTCTTTCGGTATCTCTCTAATACTCTGGCAAACCCCATTCGAAAACTTTCTTCGATTTCGCCGCGTAGGCAAACAGTTCTCTCTCTCTCTCTCTCTCTCTCTCTCTCTCTCTCTCTCTCTCTCTCTTTCTTGGCTCTTTTGTCTTTCCACTCACGTACGAAGAAAATTAGGATACGAATATCGAGCCTCGCAGTTATAGGATGGAAAGTATTCGAATTAGTAAGTCGATTCTGTGGTATTTCTTTTTTCTTTGTTTTTTTTTTTCTTCCTTTTTTGATTTTCTTCTCCCTCGATGCTTATTGAAGATAAACATTTTGTTTTTTTGTTTTCTTTCATTCTCCGTTACATCCTCTCTACATTTTGATTATTTTGTTTTTTTTCCTTCTTCTTCTTCTTCTTCTTCTTCTTCTTCTTCTTCTGTTTTTTTTTTCTAAAAGAGTTTTACCTAAAGTGTCAAAAAGCGATCGATAAGGAATGTACAAAGAAAGAAAGAAAAAGAAAAAAAAAAGGAAAAAGAAAAAAAGAAAAGAAAAAGAAAAAGAAAAAAAATGTACTCGCGTAGAATGGCGAATTCTCGAATTAACCTACTTTCGTAGTCTATCCCAGCGTTCACATCCACCCCCAATATCCTATCTTGAGTGAAGATCTCAACCTCGTCCCGAACCGTTCTTTCGATATAGTCCTTAATACACGATTCCCTTAATCTCATCGGTGCTGAGATTGGAAAAAGACGAAGGAAAAGGAAAGAAAAGAAAAGAAAAGAAAAGAAAGAAAGAAAGCAAGAAAAAAAAAGAGAGAAAAAAGAAAGAAGGAAAGGAAAAAAAAAATAGAGAAAGAAGAAAAGAAGCGGAGACGAAAGATCGGTCTGCGAGAAGAGGAAGAAGAAGAAGGAAGAAGAAAAAAAAAAAAAGAAAGAAAAAAGATGAGAAAAGAGTAAAGGTGGAAGGAAAGAGGAAGATGGACGGTACGTGTGAGAGTAGATGGTCGTACAGCGAAGAGAAAGGACGGGAAAGAAGAACAGGAGAAGAAAATGAGAAGTAGGAAGAGAAGGGAAAGGTTCAGCCGCGAACCGAATCGATTGGAAATAAGCCGATTGCTACCTGCACGGAGGTCCAAGTGCAAATCTCATGCACTCGTTCTGACATCTCCGCTCTTCTTTAAGATAGTTAAAAATGAGAAAAGGAAAAAAATGGGAAAAAAAAGAAGAAGAAAAAGAAGAGAAAGCAAGAGAACACGAAAAAAAAAAAAAGAAAAAGTAACGATATATAAATAATTTTATACGTGACAAAAGCAATGCTAGAATGTTCAATGCGAGGAAACTCGAAAGTTCTCTCGTTATGCTCTGGGCCCGAATAAGTATACGATGCATAAATAATTTTCTCGCGACAGATCATGTTACTTACAGATCAAAAATCTAATAAATGAAAAATATTCAGTTATGAAAGAAGGACCAACGTATAACTCGAAATAATATTATTGAAGATAAAAAAAAAAAAAGAAAAAAAAAAAAAAAAAGAAAAGAAAGAAAGAAAGACAAAAAAAAAAGGAAATAATAAGCGTATATGAAGTATAGTAGGAACGGAGCAGAGAAGATATTTCTTTTCTTCGTGTTTGAAAATCTTTGACGACGATACAACTACGATGAGATATGAAAAATATGAGAAACGGGCTCGCATTATTTGCGGAAGGCTGCTAGCAAGATGACGTCGAAGATATGCACTTTGTATGGGAATACATATGTACATAGAAGAAAGACTTAAAAAGAGTGTCATAGACAGAGAGAAAGAGGAAAAAGAAGAGCAAGGGAGAGAGAGAGAGAGAGAGAGAGAGAGAGAGAGAGAGAGAGAGAGAGAGAGAGAGAGAAGAGGAAGGCCTTTGAATCACGAAAGGAACGAGAAACGACGTTAACGAATACTTCCTCGTGACAAGCGTCTCCATCTCTCTCTCTCTCTCTCTCTCTCTCTCTCTCACTCTCTCTTTTACTCTCATTTTCATTTCAGTAAAATCTCCACAACTCGAAGATGCATCGAAACATATACATATATACGTAAGAGAACCGATTCCTAGAACGCATTTTATACGTGGCAAAAGCAATGCTAGAATGTTCAATGCGAGGAAACTCGAAAGTTCTCTCGTTATGCTCTGGGCCCGAAGTAACTCCCTTGCATCCGTAGAAACGCACCGATCTGAACGGCGGATAACGCTAACGAAAGATTTTATCTGGACTGAGCTATTTCGCGACTCGTCGAACCTTTCCCTTTCCTCTTCCTTTTCCTCTTCCTTCGTCGATAATACGGCCACCAACTTTTGATATTGATCTTCGTTACTGCTGATCTCTATGCTTTTCTAACGATTCCGAGAAAACAAAGCAAACGACTATTATCAACCGTTATTCGAGAGAAATAGTCTTCTCGTCGTTGACTCGTTGAAAGCGATAATATATATTAAACATTTTATCTCTTATATACTTACATACGACATTAATAATATATCTTTCAACAATTTGAAATTACTCCTTCGTTGTATGTATTTATAAATTGAATGAAACGTCATAAGATTTATGATAAATAAATAGAAAAAAAAAAGGAAAATATATTTTATACGAATATATCGTAGCGAGTTGAAACTCATTGGATACAATGCCAAATCGTTTAT